>NC_134568.1:177109319-177306488 GCF_050947875.1 Dermacentor variabilis
TCTAAGGACGTCTAGTATTGCATTAGGTCAAGGAGAGGCTCTGAAAGTGCACGACTTCAGAGAAGAGTGTCTGAGCTTTTTTCTTCTTCTTCTCTTTAAGGAAAGGTTTGTAGGGGAGAGTCTTCGTGTCATCGCCTGCCTGGTAGTTAGTCTCTTTAGAACAGGACAACATGCAATGGCGTCTGAGACATAATTAAATCGAGTGATGTTGGCTGAAAATTCTTCGTTACTGAAAGCTTCATTGCTGAAAGGCGCCGTATACGTTTCTTGGAGCAGAAAGAAAACGCAATATCGACATCGATGAGCAAAAGGTCAAGCACGTGAATAAAGCTAAGTCGTCGATACATGAATAGGTACTTCACGTCGAATCACTTCGGTGGATGGTGTGCTTATAAAATAATTGACATCGGTGCTCTTAGATGATCAGCAACTGCGAGTTTTGTGTTATCTAGAGCACCAGGTTACAGTTAGCACGTGTTACGCAAGCCAAGGGCGAGAGCTTAATATATAAGCGGGTTTGTTTCATAAGCATGAAGAGCAACGTACGCTATTTCTAGCGTGCTGTTTAGTATGTGATGCGCCCACGGACACGGACACAATGTTTATATGCTCCCTAGAAAGATAATCTTCCCTAGCATAATGCATTCACGAGTACGCAAGTGAAGCCTTGCGTCAAGTACCATCATACACACTTGAATGTTTCGGCCGGAATATGCTTTTATTTGAATTGTGGAAATTAACTGAGCATTACTCCCCCCTCCCTCCCCCTCTTCCACCGAGCACTCCAAGTTTATATCCCACCAGGTTTTTTTCCTGCTCGTCTCGCAACACGAAGAATCTATCCAGAAATTCACTAAGCTTCATACGTCGGACGAGCTAATGTCACTCAATACCCTTTCAGTGTTGCTTGACAGACACCGCAGGTGCACTGCATCAAAAAAAGGAGCAGCAGATTCATTGCAGCTGTCGTGGACAAACTTCCATCACAGGCTTGACTGAATCGCTTCGCATACCCAAGGGACATTATAAATAGCGTGCCGGAAAGATTTTAGCTTGCTTACGTGTCTTTTTTTGTTTCTTTCTTTTTCTCGACGCCACTCAAGGACACACAAAATAACGCAATGACACATGCAGCACACTGCTTGTAATTCCTTGCATTAGGCAATATATTTTAGCCACGGAGCTACGACAACGCAAAAAAAAAAATCAAGTCGCAATGAATAAATAAAGGAAAAAAAGAACATGAGACCAGCGCCGTCGGAACCATAGACACGCTCGATCAGAACCAAGCAAGCTATGCCACTGTCAAGCACTCTTGCGCGCTCTTCGATCCATCACTCGGACAGCGTCTTCGCGTTCCTTCTTACGCAAAGTTATCGAGGCTCATAGAAGGTACTTCTTCGAAGCACATTGCAAAAATACTCGAAATTTTCGACGCTGGCGAAGCGTTATATCAGTTCTTTTTCTGTTCTTTTTTATCGCAACTTTTTCACTAAAGTGTATATAATCTTTTCGATACACAAGGACAAAACACGCTGCTGCGAAGACGTCCGCTTCCCTGGAGGCCGCCTGGAGGCAAGTACGTAGCGATCCCGAGAGCTCTGCATATTGGCGAGAAGGCAGTTCGAGACACCCGGTTACCGTGCAGGGCTAATCAAGAAGGCGAGGGAAAATGGGCTATTCGAGCGCGACCTTTGCCGCCACATAGCGCCAAGCAGCGGGCGCGCTTCAGCGTATAGTCTGCGCTCGCACCGCGTGGGCGAAATACTGCGCGGCGCCCGTGAAAGGAAACGCCCGCAGGCAGCTGCGCTCCACCAAGATTGCGTTCGACCACTCGCGGGTCCCGAGAAAACGCGTCGGTACGGTGCTTCACGGGTCGCCGCACCTTATGCGAATATTTTAGTTGCATGCTTCTACGAGTGGCTCTGTTCTTTTCGTTATAATAAACAGCGGCGTTATTAATAATTTTGAGGTCTGCAGTAAAGGAAATCAATCAGTAAAATAGCGTTACGCAGAACCGGGACTTTGCGTCTGAAAAACGGCCTGCTATTGACGACAGCTCGTGAGAGAAAAATAATAATTGAAAAAGAAACGATCGAGGCGACAAGTTAGTTCCGATGTGTTTTTTCTAGAAAGCAACCAATCGCGCGACAAAGCAAGGCAAGTAAAATGTATACCTTATAGTTCGTTCTTCTCGCTGTGGACCAATGTATAATTTTTTCTCTCGATTTAAATGAAAATATAAAGAAGAGATGTAGTCACCCTATAATGGGGAAGGCTATTCCTTTTCTCATAGCAGAAATAACAATATATATAAATATATGTAGTAGTAAAATCAAAAGAAACGACATCAAAGGGTCAGAAATGCGCAGCACACAGTCGAATACACATCCGCGAACATATAAATATAAAAGGCAAAAGCAAGTCGCACCACAATGAGTTCGTAAACAGTCACAAACAAATTCACACGAGTGGCCGCGATGTAAACTGCAATATAGATGTGAATAGATGAGGAATAACAGCGCTAAAATAATACACACACAGAATATGACAGTCAAGACTGAGTTTCAACACGGAACACAAAAAGTATGACACGCAATATACAACCGCTAATAATTACAAATAATGAAAGCAAGTTGCAGTTACATTGTGTGTCTACTCAGCGAGATATCTAGTACTTGTTAAGGTGGCCTGTATCTTCGTAAACATGTTCGAGTGCATTCACTGCTTCTCGCTGCGTTATTTTCGATGGCCATGGGCCATGCAATTTTGCGAGTGAGAGAGGTCGGTGAAGATCAATGGAGTGTAGCGCTTGTTCTAGCTTTCGTAATTGCGTCGCGCGCCAGGGGCATTCGAAGAGCAGAAGGCGAACATCCTCATCGTCGTTGCCACAGGAGCAAGCCGGGCAAGAAGCCCGTTGTATTCGATAACGAAAATATTTCGTGTATGTTGTCTCAAGGCGAAGTCGATGAATTAGTGTCTCGGTACTTTTAGAAAGTTCTACATCCAGCCGGTATTTGAGTTGACGGTGCACTTCGTAAAGAATCGATTCCTCAGTATTTTCATTGAATCAGGTTGACATACACAAGTATTTCTTTAGTTCTTTTAACATGCGTTGCGTGTCCATTGGTGATAGAGGGATGAGTTTAATTTCTGCCTCATTATGGGCCAATTTTCCTAACGAGCCCGCTAATTCGTTGCCTGCTATACCGGTATGTCCCGGGACCTACTGTAGTATCACTTCTTGTTTCCTTTCAGTGGCTTGAGTTAAACTCTTCAGTACTGCGTATGGTATTCGTGCGTGTTGTTGGTTGACATCAATATTTTCGGGACACGCTAAAGCCGATGAGCAGTACGTACAAATTACCCACTCTTTAGTGTCTCGTATGTTTTGATACAATAAGTGGCTTGGAGAATTGCGACTAATCCCGCTATTGTTGGTGACGACGTGCGTCCTAGCCAACACGCCTATTCTACTTGTAAGAATGGTAGAACAAAAGCTGCAGTCGCAGCTTCTTTTATTACAGAACTGTCCGTGTACACGTGAGTAGACTCCTGGCACTTCTCAAAATGCTGATGTAAGGCTAATTGTTTCGCTGCTAATGTGGAAACGTAGCTTTTATTTTTTAGACCTTCGATTGATGTCGGTCCTTTACAAAGGTCCTTTTTCGTAAGTACGGAAGATGGTCCGACTACCGACCACTACACATGCCGAGGCGTTCCCCAAGGCGGTGTTTTGAGTCCTATTCTTTTCAACCTCGCGCTTCTTCGGCTGGCCGAATCCCTACCGGAAATAGTGAGTGTCTCAATCTACGCCGACGACATCTGCATCTGGACATCAGCGGTCACTCGCCTGGAGGTTCGCGCACGGCTACCGATAGCAGCAACACAGGCATCTGACTACCATCACACACAAGGCCTTACCGTCTCGACAGAAAAATGTGCGTTAGTCGCATTTACGTGAAAAGCGATGACTCGTTATCCAGTATGCATCAATGGTCAGACTATCACCTACAAGAGAAATCACCGGTTTTTGGGCGTCATTGTAGACCGGGACCTCACTTGGAGCCCTCAGGTTTCCCACTTAGAGAAGCTCACATCTATTATTCACGTCTTCAAGTTCATCGCCGGCAGAACATGGGGATCGTCAGTGGGCTCCATGCTACAGTTATATCGAGCACTTTTCATCGGATTCCTACGCTATAGCTCTCCCGTGCTTGCTAAAACAGCCAAGTCAAATCTTCTAGAACTTCAGAGCGTGCAGGCGCAGGCACTACTTGTTTGCCTAGGCCTTCCGCGGAGCGCCTCAACAGCAGGAACCCTTATAATGGCTCAAGACCATCCGATCACGACTTACATTAGCACCGAAACGCTTAGAGCACATGTTCGTCATGTTTCACGGATGCAGTCAAGCTCTCTTGCGTGCCTGCCAGAACGACGACCACAGGCGTCCTTCTCCAACCAGGTCAGCATCTATAGTGCCTGTTTACCATCGGACTTCACACCCTCAGCACGTTCAACCTCAGCTTTGTGGTGTTTAAAACAACCTCAAGTGTGTCTTACGGTTCCAGGGATAAGAAAGAAGACCGACCTGCCTACCTTGGCCTTGAAGCAAGCAGCTCTGGATTGTTTGAACACTTTCTACTTTGACCGAGAACACATTTATACGGATGGCTCTTCCACTCAGACCAGCTCCACCAGCGCAGTGGTTATACCATCACGATCACTAAGCATCCAATACAAGATTTCTCACTTGACAACATCGACCGGTTCGGAGCTTGTTGCCCTCCGAGGTACCGTTGATTATATTAATAACCAACCGGCTAATCGGTGGGCAATATTCTGCGATTCGAAGGCGGCCTTACAATGTCTTCTGTCATCTCTTCGTCGCGGGTCATATGAACAACTCCTGTTGGAGATACGAGAAATGCACCATCACATGATCGCGAAAGGACACGATGTCGTGTTTCAGTGGCTGCCTAGTCATTGCGGTATTTTCGGCAACGAACTCGCTGACGAAGCTGCTAGGAGAGCACACGAAGGAGCAACCCTTGTTTCTATACCTTTATGGCGGACCGACGCAGCCCAGCACTTAGGCAAGCTAGCGCACTCTTCGACATTGGAGAAGTGGTACACACCTGAATTCACTCAACATCGATTGCATTCCCTCGATCCCTCTATGCAACTGCGGCTGTTACCAGGTCTTACGCGAAATGAGGAAACAGTGCTGTGCCTCTTAGGTTTGGGCGTCGCATTCACCAATGCATATGCATTTTTGATTGGAATGGCTGATAGCGCCGAGTGCAATGCCTGCGGTGTCGAGGAAACCATAGAGAGAGAGAGAGAGGAAAGGGGAAAGGCAGGGAGGTTAACCAGAGAAAAAGATCCGGTTTGCTACCCTACGCTGGGGAGAGAGGGGAGAGGGAGGTAAAGTGGTAACAAAGCAGAGATAAGGAAAGAAAGGAGCGTAGACACACAACCACAATCGGTCACTGTCGCCGAATACTGTCATCGCACAGCACAGTGACACATGCAGCACTATCAACATCTGTTCAGGCTACAGCCGCTTGTCCAATACTGTCGCCCTCAAAAACCGCAACAGTGCCCTCGTCGCCCTCTGCTGAGATGGCTTGTGATGGCGGTTCTTTAAAATAAGTTCCTCTGTGAGAGGTCTTCGGTCAAAGCGCGCTATCGCGATTGCAAGTGATTGTCTCTGTAATTTATAGCAAGGACAGTCACAAAGAAGGTGTTGAAAAGTCTCCTCGTTACCACAGTCCTCACACGAGGCGTCGTCGGCCCATCCAATTCGGTAAGCAAAAGACTTGGTGAAAGCCACACCTAGCCATATTCGACAAAGCAGGGTAGCTTCGCGACGGCAGAGTCCAGCTGGAATACAAAGGCCTAGAGAGGAGTCAAGATTGTGGAGTCGGTAGTGCATAGAACATAGAACCATAGAACACCTAATGTGCTACTGCCCATCTTTTGAAAATGAAAGGCAAGACCCCTGCACAGCTCTCAATCAGCTAGATGGAAAGCCGTTCACCTTGAACAAGATCTTGGGACCATGGCCTCGCATATCGCAGCTACGAAAGGCCACAAAAGCTCTGCTGCGATATTCGAAAGCTACCGGATTGAGTCAGCGTCTGTGATCCGGACTGAATGACCGACTGATATCCCCAGTGGACTTTCTCTTCTTTCAATCTTTCCGTCCCCCTTTCCCTTTCCCCAGTGTAGGGTAGCCAACCGGGCTCAGTCCTGGTTAACCTCCGTACCTTTCATTTATCATTTTCTCTCTCTCTCTATCCACCATTGCAGTCTAATATCAATCAATTCTTCCATCACTTTTGAAACACAGCTGGTTAAACTGACAGGACGGAAGGAGCCTAGAGAGAGGGGCATTTTGCCACGTTTTAGCAACGGCACCACTTTAGCTATCCTTCGACTCACAGGAACATGTGCTTGAGTAAGTGAGTGAAGAAAATTTATTGCAGGTCCGGCGAGGATGTGAACTCGTCGCGCGCCCGTCTAGTCCCACGTCGGGAACGGCAGGCCTAGCCCACCGGCCCGGTCGCGGGCACGCCGGACGGCCAGGATTTGCTTTTCTAGAGTGACGCTACGCACAAGCGAGTCCCACTCCTCCTTGATGAACTTGGGGTATGTCGACCCGCACTACCAGATCATGTGCGCTAGAGTGGATGTCTGCCCGCAGGACGGGCAGGCGTGGTCGCGATACACGTCCGGGTAAGCCTAGTGGAGAACGGACAGGCACGGATATGTGCTGGTCTGCAGAAGTCTAAGCGAAACGGCTTGCGCCCTATTCATCTTGGGGTGATGGGGTGGAAAGACCCTTCTAGACATGCAGAAGAATTTAATAATCTCGTTTTGAGTAGCGGGAGCGTCCCTGTGACCGTAGGGAGGAGGGGAGTCGGTGCTTCTTGCAGAGGAAGCGCGGTCGGTGAGGTCACGCGCAGCCTCGTGAGCAGACTTATTGAGGTTCGGGGGAGCACCCTCGACCGACCCTGCGTGAGCGGGAAACCAGTTGATTGAATGATGCGTGAGAGCATATGGACTCGAGCTGCTAAGAAGACGAGCAGCTTGCTTGGCGATGCAACCCTTCTGAAAAGCCTTAACAGCCGTTTTGGAATCGCTATATAAGACTAAAGCTGCTTTCGGAGACTGGCTTCCAATCTTTGGGTCTGCCTCCCTTCTCCTTTCTGTAAAGCAGAAGCTCCGACTTGGCGGGGTAGCATCGAAGTCCGGTGGGGCGGAGATACTCTTCGATCACGTCGATCGCCTCCTGCATGGATTCTTCGACTCTGCCCTCGCAGCCGCCGGAGCACCATAAGGTGATGTCGTCGGCGTAGATGGTGTGCTCCCACATTTTGTCGAATACGTGTAGGAGAGTGGACGTGCCTATCCGCCCAAGGCTTTTTCAAGCTGGAATACGATATGTTGTCAGGACCAGTCGCTGTTCCTTGGCGTGTCTTCGAAAGAGCATGCTGCAATTCTTGTAGAGGGAACAGAATATCCAACTGGGCACGAGGTTGGTTGCAAGCATCTTCAATCTGTTGCTGCACCAACAAGCTAGATTGATCTGGAACTCAGACAAGTCGTACGAAATTTACTAGTACTGCGGAGAACGGGTTTGCAATTTCGCGTTCAGATAAGCCACGAGCTATAGCAAGGCTTTTGAAAGGGCTACATTGTGATACTGGATGGTCAAGGGCGTTTATTAACCTCCAGATTTTCGGTAATAGAGTGAAGGGGGTAAGTGACGTACAGAACTCACGCCAGCGCTGCTGTTCCAGTTTTTGCATATCCCCGTTAGATTTTCCGGTTTGCGGCTTGACTATCTTGATAATCTTCAAGCCGTCCGGATCAACTGAACCGACGCTCTGCTCTCCATCTAACAGCTCGGAGTCGCTCATTGTCTGCGTCGACAGTGTAATGTCTTTCTGGAACAGTTGTGTATCACGTAGCCCTGGAGTAATTACTGAGTAGTGATGATATGAACGTGTCGAAGTCGTCTGCTTGGTTCAGTACCACAGAATTATTTTCTCGAAATAGTTGCCAGTTATTAAGTTTAGTGACTCTAGGAGATTTTGCCGGATGCATAAGGGGACGTGCTATGAGAATTGGGTAGTGGTCACTGCCCCGTGTCTCATAATCTGTGCACCATCAAATACCGCGCGTAAGGTCAGAGGAGGCGATATTAAGATCAAGACCCACCTAGTGTAATTATAGCCTCTTAAAAATATAATGGATCGGTCATTAATGACGACCAGGCTGCATGCGTCTATAGCCTTTTCTAAAGATCTGCCTCTATAGAATCATTGTGGCCTCTTCGCGAAGTAACGCTATGAGCATCGAAGTCACCGCACAATAGCACTGGTGCTTGAGTCCCATGAAAGAAATGCATGAAAGTTGACTCGGTAATTCGCGATGTTGGCTGCATATAAACGCTAACAGTTGTCACTATCAGCTTTTTGAACTGAACTTTGCAGGCAAGGAATTTAGGCACATCAGTGCATCGATGTTGCAATTCAGAAAGTGAAGCCGGGGAGTAGTGAAGTGCTCTTTGCTTAGTATAAATTGCAAATATAGCCCCCTTTCCGTGATAACCATCGTTGACATCTACCACATATATGTGCGCCTTCTAACATTTTCCCAAAAGCATGCGCCGAGCAGGTCGGGTTGTATTTAACTGTAACGCCAATGCATATACAGCAGATTTTGGGGGAAGATATCTCGAAAGCGGTTGCTATAATCTTAAAATTTCTACTAAGCAGACATGACTTACCTGCTGATCGGCTTCCATTTCGCGTTTGGAACGTGTCCCCGAAAGTGAATAATTAGGAAGGTTAATTCGGGAGTATTTTTAATTACGACGTGGGCACTATAATATAGCGTGCGGGTAATGTCCGCATATTCGGGTAACCCATCTTAAATGGCGGAAATTATCTGTGATACACATGACTTTAAAACAGTTATATGAACTAAAAAAATAAAGAGCACGGTACATGAAGCCAATCGTCCCTGAAGCATAATAAAGCATAGGGGAGATTCTGCGTTTTTATTTGAAATGTAAACAATATATTATAGAAGAGAATATAAGCGCAAGAAAGACAGCTTGGTATTCACGCTGGCGCCATTCACGGAGCTGGCTAAAACTAAATTGCAATCTATGGACATACGCCATCGTGATCACGTAACTGCAACAATTACGCGAGCGTTTTATGCAGAACTTAATTAACTCGCCGAAGCATGTATATGATTATTAATCGGGGAATAAAGGCGAAAGGGTAGGCATAACGTTGTGAAAGTGAGACGCATGCACAAAAGCGTTGAATAAGACGCGAAAAAAGGAACTCTGCAACACCTGTTTCACGGCAGTTTCTGTTCATCTTGCGCGTCCCAGGCCGATGTGTTCAAAAAAGAACAGATTCAGTTTCTAAATGCTTAACCGTGCACGCTTATTGAAGGTTAGTGTTATCAATTTTACGTTTTTATGTGCGCAAGCTCTAATATATATATATATATATATATATATATAACTGACGGCGAATTACTCAAATCATACCAAAATGTACTCAATACTCAATACTGGAATACTTAATCAGGCGACCACGGCAGGAATAATATATCGCCACACGGGACATAAACAACCCTCTCATTGCGCTGCGTTAGGTCGCCTCCGGAGAGTCTGGCTGAAACTTTAGTAATAGAGACAAAATAGTGGGCCAATATTAGCCTGCCACCAAGAACCAAACAGAAGCACGCACGATAGAGGTGCACCTGCATACACTTTCATGACAGGTTAGCCCCATTTCGCGTATGTATAAACTTTTTCTTCGCAGGAGGTCTTATCCAGCGAAATGATGATGGATCGAAGAGCATTTCAAAAACTGCCAACGCAAGCTCCTCTCTTTTGCGCCTTATTTTTGTCTTATCCTCTCCACGCATTCAATCCCACCCCCTTCTCCCACTTCCACCCCTCTCTTTCCTTATTTTTTTTTATGGCAACAACGCGCATTCTAGTCGTTCGGCATAGGTTCTTGTGCTGCCATAAGATGTGCTGTCCCAATGAGCACGAGGCCTTTTGGGGGCAACCAATTTCTGTAGGACTGCCTGTTATAGCACAGTGACAGGTCTAGAGAGCACGCACATTGTCGTGATTATATAAATGGCCGTGAGTGGTGGCACTGGCTAACACTCTCAGCGTTATTTCTAGTATACCTACATGAATACTGTAGAAAGTGGATGGGAAAACAGCGCCGCGATAGCTGAGTTGGTAAGAGCATCGCATGCGTAATGCGAAGAGGCAAGCTCGTATCCCACCTGCGACCAGTTGTTTTTTTCGTTAACTTTCATTTTATTTCTTTATAATTTCCTTAATTCAATTAAAGAGTACAAATAATTTCCCCATATGCTGTCCTTGGTGTCATTACTTGTTGGCTTCTTATGATTTTGACTAATAAAGATAGGGTCCCTCGGTTTCCTTTCTCCTCGTTCATCATATATATATATATATATATATATATATATATATATATATATATATATATATATATATATATATATATATATATATATATATATATATATATATATACATACATGCAAGGTGTCCCAGCTAACTTGGACCAAAAAAGAGAGCAAATGATAAACGAAAGGAGGGGGGGTTAACCAGGACTGAGCCCGGTTGGCTACCCTACACTGGGGAAAGGGAAAAGGGGACGGAAAGATTAAAAGAAGAAGAGAAAGTCCACTGGGGATATCGTTCGGTCACTCAGTCCGGATCACAGACGGTGACTCAATCCGGTAGTTTTCAAAAATCGCAGCAGCGCTTTTGTAGCCTTTTGTAGCTGCGATATGCGAGGCCATGGTCCCGAGACCTTGTTCAAGGTGAACGGTGTTCGATCTAGCTTATTGAAAGCTGTGCAGAGGTCATGCCTTTCGTTTTCAAAAGATGGGCAGTGGCACAGTAGATGTTCTATAGTTTCCTCGACACCGCAGGCATTGCAGTCGGCGCTACCATTCATTCTAATCAAAAACGTATACGCATTGGGGAATGCGACGCCCAAGCGTAAGCGGCACAGCATTGTTTCCTCATTTCGCGGGAGCCCTGGTAACAGCCGCAGTGTAATAGAGGGGTCGTGGGAATGCAATCGATTTTGTGTGAATTCAGGTGTCTGCCACTTCTCTAATGTCATACGGTGCGCTAGCTTGCTTAAGTGTTGGGCTGCGTCAGTCCGCGATAAAGGTACAGAAACAAGGGTTGCTCCTTGGTGTGCTTTCCTAGCAGCTTCGTCAGCGAGGTCGTTTCCGGAAATACCGCAATGGCCAGGCAGCCACTGAAACACGACGTCGTGTCCTTTCGCGATCATCCGATGGTGCATTTCTCGTATCTCCGACGCGAGTTGTTCACAGGACACGCAACGAAGAGATGACAGAAGACATTGTAAGGCCGCCTTCGAATCGCAGAATATTGCCCACCGATTAGCGGGTTGGTTGTTAATATAATCGACGGCCCCTCGGAGGGCAACAAGCTCCGACCCGGTCGATGTTGTCAAGTGAGAAATCTTGTATCGGGTGCTTACTGATCGTGATGGTATAACCACTGCGCCGGTGGAGCTGGTCTGAGTGGAAGAGCCATCCGTATATATGTGGACTCGGTCAAAGTAGAAAGTGTTCAAACAATCCAGAGCTACTTGCTTCAAGGCCAAGGTAGGCAGGTCAGTCTTGTTTCTTATCCCTGGAACCGTAAGGCGCACTTGAGGTTGTTTTCAACACGACAAAGCTGTGGTTCAACGTACTGAGGGTGTGAAGCCCGATGGTAGACAGGCACGATGGATGCTGACCTGGTTGGAGAAGGACGCCTGTGGTCGTCGTTCTGGCAGGCACGCAAGAGAGCTTGACTGCATGCGTTAAACATGACGAACATGGGCCCTAAGCGTGTCGGTACTAATGTAAGTCGTGATCGGATGGTCTCGAGCCATTGTTGAGGCGCTCCGCGCAAGGTCTAGACAAACACGTAGTGCCTGTGCTTGCACGCTCTGAAGTTCTCGAAGATTTGACTTGCAAGCACGGGAGAACTATAACATAGCAATCCGATAAAAAGTGCTCGATATAACTGTAGCATGGAGCCCACTGACGATCCCCATGCTTTCCCGGCGATGAACTTAAAGACATGAACAATAGATGTGAGCTTATTCTTCAAGTGGCCAACCTGAGGGCTCCAAGAGAGGTCCCGGTCAACAATGACACCCAAAAACCGATGATTTCTCTTGAAGGAGATAGGCTGGCCATTGATGCATACTGGATAACGAGACGTCGCTTTTCGTGTAAAAGCGACTAGAGCACATTTTTTTGTTGAGATGGTAAGGCCTTGTGTGTGAAGATAGCCAGATGCCTGTGTTGCTGCTTTCTGTAGCCTTGCGCCAACCTGCAGGCGAGTGACCGCTGATGACCAAACTTGGACCAAGATTTTAAAGATACCCAGGAAGTCTAGAGAAATTGTACCGACTGCATAGTAGCCGTAGTCGTACGTACTTACGGCCAGCATTTTTTCCATCACGAAGTATTTATTAATTACTTTTAATTAGTGAACTTTCTATTTATTGCTTGAATCGCAAACTTATTAATTACACAGTTGTTGGGCACCTCAAGTAACCTCCGAATCAAGCATTTGTTTAGTGCATAGCTTTGCCTCATTGGTTTTTCAGAGAAGAAACAAAAGCGCGCGAAACATCCAAAGCACGCCGCTACTCAAACGCTCCCAAGCGAATAGCCACGGATACACGGCTTTGATGGCGGCGGCAGCTCAATACAGGGCTTCACGCTGTGTGAATGCCGCGGCAATCAAGGGAACACGCCGCTGACGCATTGATAAGCGTTGCGGAGCCTTGTACGATGCGGCGATAAGAGAATGCAGCCGTATATCTTTAAATGGTTGCTTGTAGGCGCTTGAGTAGGGGCGTGCGAGTGCGCGTCTATTTCGTATTTCGCGTATTTCGTGGGATTTTGTTTCTTCTTGGAAAAAACAACCAGGACTTTTTCAGCACGAAATAAATGCTTGATTCGGAGGTTATTTAAGGTTTCCTACAACTTTGTAATTGATATGTTTGCGATTCAAGCAATAATTAAAAAGTTCACTAATTAAACGTAATCAATTAAGTAATACGTCGTGATAAAAAAATGCTTGTCGTAAGTACATACGACTACGGCGACTATGCAGCCGGTACGACTTCTCTATAGAGCTCTTGGATTTTTAAAATATTGGTCCAAGTTAGCTGGGACACCCTGCATATTATATATATAATGAACCTTGTCAAACTGTGTCAGCTTGACGAGGGTCTTGCTCCCTTTTACAGTCAACAGCATGTGTAGCGAACAGTATCTTTCTTAAAACAACCTAATAAACATTCGAAAAATATTCACAGCTAAGAAAAATTACTAAACAGACACAATACAATATCAACAGCAGACTTGCCACAGCATAAATTAAAGAATAAGTTTACAAATACACATATGAATACTGACAACGTGTTATTCGTACAATAAATAAAGTACTGAAAAAGTATGAATACTAACGAGAACGACCAAAAGGCGACATTTATAATAGGTTGGCATATTACACGCACATTGCCATACAAATAACACATGCGCCTTGATTAAGGTGTACTGATGGTCTGGCGTCATTTTAATTGCAGTGTTCAGGCTGCATAAAAGATCGACGTCATCTTTCCCGAGCACATTAAGCAAAGAGGACACTATGTAAGTCAAGGATTTCTTGCTATAAGACGCACGGAGGTGGGAACATGGCAATTTTCTTTGTGTATTGTTTCCTGGATACTGGTATTTTCTTTTATTTATGCCAGTGGACGGCCAGCTGTAATGTTGCTATATTGTGCCCCCAAAAATCTTAAATCTGCACTTATTGCACTTGCTTAGGACGTACACATAAATTTCGTGCTTAGGCTTATATAACAAAGTTCAGGATGAAGATAAGCAAAATAAAAAAAAATGACGGGGCGAGGTAGAGAGGTTCACGAGAATCCCCACGAATAGGATTATATGAATGATTTCACAATACATTAGCTGCTCCATATATGCTTAATATTGCCATGTCTGCATCGTTTTATTCTTTACTGATGGGTGCTTTCACCGAAATTATATTGTTGTCATAACGTCGTTCTTCTGCTTGCATTGTAAAACATGCCTGTCTATAATCGCGAACAACGTAGTATGTTATGGAATCTTCGCGATCACCGTTGATTGCGATAGAATATACGATAACACATGCAAAATAACTGGCGGACTAGAGCAGTAGCATATAACCTGACTACCCCGCGGCAATAACAAACCCTTTATGCCGCATGAAACAGGGCAGAACCTCACCTGGACTACCCGCACGACGCGGGATTACATTCATATACAGGGTGTCCCAGCTAATTTTAGCCAGAGGTAAAAAAATATGCGAATGCCACGTAGCTAGACAGAACCAAGGTAACGTTGCTTGCCGTCGCTTCGTGATACTCAAGTTATTTTTTCGTTACACCTAATTAGATAATTAGTCTTCATTAATTCTTCAACTTCTCAAATATTATGATTAGATGAAAAGTGTAGTAGATTTCGATGGGGCGGCCGGACGCGGGAGCTACAGCGTGAGGCCTAACGGCCGGGGCGCGAAGCGCCGCTAAAGCAGAGCCGGACTGCTCAAGTCGGGGACCACAAAAAGAATGAGTTTATTCCAGTAAGGGGAAAAGAAACGCGGCAGAGTACACTTACAGCATTGGGCGCGGAGTGGCGCTATAGCGGTCATAACCATTCGAAACCCACACTGGATATAATAATAATAATATTTGGGGTTTTACGTGCCAAAACCACTTTCTGATTATGAGGCACGCCGTAGTGGAGGACTCCGGAAATTTTGACCACCTGCGGTTCTTTAACGTGCACCTAAATCTAAGCACACGGGTGTTTTCGCATTTCGTCCCCATCGAAATGCGGCCGCCGTGGCCGGGATTCGATCCCGCGACCTCGTGCTCACCCACCCTGGATATCGAAACAGCATATCACAAAAAGCGTCAATGCGAAAATTGTATAGCGAGGTGAAAAAATCCCGATACAGCTTTCTGTTGCTCGATACGCGCTACCTAAAAGTGTTTTTGCGAGCGTTAAAGGAGCCCTCGAATACACGCTAAGTGCCTCGAGCTGCCAGTCGCGCGACAATTTCGCGTGGATTTGCGGGCTTCTTTCAGGCTCGGAAAAACATTTTTATATATCGCGTATTGAGCAGCAGAAAGCTGTATCGGGAGTTTTTTCACGTCACCGTACAATTTTCTCATAGACACTTTTAATCTAAATATAATATTTGAGAAGTTGATTAATTAATTAAGACTAATTAGCTAATTTAGCGAAATGAAACAAATAATTTGTGTATCTCCAAGCGACGGCAAACAGCACTACCTTGGTTCTGTCCAGCTACGTGGCATTCACATATTTTTAATCTCTTGCTTAAGTTAGCTCGGACGCCCTGTATGCGTATAAGGGTTTTTTTTTATATTTTTACATCATGCACATGATTTATTGCAATCATTCACAACAACCGAGAAGTACACCGGGCAGGCCGCGACGGCGCCTTTTGGAGTGCCGGGATACATTTTAGCGATAGCGTGGCAACACCGGTTGGACGTCGATTCTTGGCACGCGCAGTAGCTTTTTTAAGCTGGCCGCAGGCACTCAGGAAGGCACACTAAAAAAAACTAACCGTCACTTTAACGGTCATGTCTTATAATTTTTTGACAAGCCATGTCGACGCCATTCCGACAAGTCGTTTCTATTGCAATGAATAAGGAGACAAGGAGAGAGTTACGAATATTACATGAAAAAAAAATGGGGGGGGGAGGTAATTGCTCATGATAAAAACCTGATTCGACTGCCATGCCGTGTGTAGTAGGTCGTCATGTACGCCTTACAAAATGACGCGATTTGCCGTGATTTTGACGGTGAAATTATTGGAAATAGAGCTGCCAAGATATTTCCCGTCATTTACTGCAGCATTTTTTTACAGTGAAGATTAAGTACTGAAGGTAGCAACACACCAGCAAGAAGAAGAATTCAAACATGAGAAGTTAAGAATTGCCGCACAAAAAATCAACATAGAGACAGCGCAATTTCTTACATAAACCTGCAGGTTAGTCGCAAGCAGACTAAATGGCTAGCAATCCAAGCACAGCTGAATGACGAAGCCGTTATTGTGTACGCCTTGAGCGAAACGCATCTTCTCGATTTCGAGAAGCCACCTGCTATTGACAATTTTTTTGTGGGACAGGCGCAACAGAGTGACTGTGTGAACGAAAGGCAGAGGTGTAAACATGTTAATTAGGCGAGCTTTGGAGTGAGAAAGGGTAAACTATATTGGCATAAAAGAAGCACCAATGGATTTGCGGCACATGGGAAGGCAAAAAACACGTGGCTTGAAGAAGCTTACCTATGGACAGGTAGCGATAGCAGGGACGAAAATAAAGAATTGAGTGACGGTATTAGAAACGATAATATTAAGTTCAGAAAATCAGGCTAGGCGATATTAGTAGGAGATATAAATGTAGACATGGAGGATCTAGACGGATACACTGGTTACGGTGGTTCTGAATATTTGCTACGAGCAGAACCTTTTAGTAATTATTAGAGAGCATAACCTGTGTATTCAAAAATTAATACTAACTTGAAGCCCATGCTTGACTTGGTCTAAATGACGCCTGGCGTTATAACGTGCCCAAGACGCTCCTTGCGTTTCCTTCGGCGCGTTCACGACAGGCGTCGTTTAGATCAAGTCAAGCATGGGCGTCAAGGTAAGATTAATTTCTAAATAGATGGATAAATGTTATGTTCAGGTAACGTGGCAATCCTGAAACAGCCAGTTATGCATCGATTACGCCTTACTCTCAGAAACCGCTTACGTGGCTTACGAACGACTAGACTAAATGACAATAGATGAAACAGGAACAGATAGCCTGGGTAGCGATCATAAACGTATGCCTTTGGGAGAGATACCGGCACAAGACAGGAATCAATAGCAGAAGAACTGTTAAATATTAATGAAAAGCAAATAGCAGAGATCGCAAGAAGCATGGAGAAGAAAATGGAGGCGCTTCCTACATCAGTCTGGGAATATAAAGACTTGGCAGACGCGATGCAAACAAACATGGGTTAAAATTGTTGGAGTGGAAAGAAAACCACGCAAGTGGTGGAACACGAAATAAAGCAAGCTATGAAAGAGTGTAAGGAGGCGTCTAGGGGTCATAGAGAAACCAAAAATTTGGCATTACACGAAGAAGAGGCACTCGTTGGATGGAACAAGTACCGAGAAAGTATAAGGGTGGCGAGTGAGCCCATGCAAGAAAAAAAAATTACAAGTGAACGTTGGATGCCTGACATTCGCAAAAGACAAAGGCGCACCAAAAAGCTTGTTAAGCCACGTAAGAGCACTAGGAGCTCTAACTTAAACTTCGCAAATGGCTATATAAGATACTATAAGGAAGGATAAGGGATAGCGCTATAAGGGATGAAGACGGTGACATCATCGAAGGAGACGACGCACTGCGGTAAATCAGAGATGTTATTAGGGATAAATTCGGCAAGAAAGAACGTGTAACATATCGTAAACGTATGGCGGTTTAACGGCAGCGGTGAACAAAGACTTGACAGGACAGACGCTCTTTCTTCACCCCTGCCATTAAACTGCTCATACGTTTACAATATGTTACCGCCGACTGGCCCAGCAGACTACTATCATGAAAGAAAGCGTTGTTCAGGCTCAACCAGATCTACTAATAGAGAAGCCTATTTGTCCCTAACAACGCGGCAGCAGGACCAGATGAATTTCTAATACAGCTGGGTCAAAATAACAAGGCAGAGTTGAGTAGTGCCGTAGAGCGAGTAATTAAAAAGAATCCTGATTGGATGACATGAAATCAAGAAGAAGGTCATGTACAAAGGCAAATGCGATAGGGATAAGACGATCTCGTATCGACCAGTTACAGTAACATCGGTGATATAGAACATAGCAATGCAAGCCATAAAATTACAGCTGTGAAAGTGGGTGGAAAAAATAGTATCTTGGAGGAGCTACAAAATGGGTTAAGATCGGGAAGACGCTTGGAGAATAATATTTTTATACTAACTCAGTGCACAGAGGTCTCAATAGCTGAGAGTGTACTTTTATGAATAGCGTTTCTAGATATTAAGGCAGCTTACGACAATATACAAAGGGAATCGCTATGGAATATTTTCAAGCACGAGGGCATAGATAAGGATTTGGGGGATCTGCTGAAGGAGATTATAGGGAAAACTAAGTACAAATTT
This sequence comes from Dermacentor variabilis, assembly GCF_050947875.1. Lineage (NCBI taxonomy): Eukaryota > Metazoa > Arthropoda > Arachnida > Ixodida > Ixodidae > Dermacentor > Dermacentor variabilis. Next base: position 177,127,689 of record NC_134568.1, read on the forward strand.
TATGGGAAAACCGGAAATGCAATGCAGTTGTTGAAATTCACCGAGGACTGAAAGAAGGATTCCCTCAGTCTGCATTGTCGTTTACGCTTTAGCCAAGGGCACAGAAAGGCGATTGGAGAACAGTTAATTAGGTTTGGATCTATCTTACATGTGTAATGAGCAAAGGGTTAAACAGAAGGTCCCTCGTCGGATGTGTGCGAACGACATAGTGCCACTAGCGGCAAATCCGAAAGATTTACAAAAACTTACGAATATGCGTGGCAATTCAGCGATAAATCTAAGCCTTTGGTTAGCCCGGAGAAATCGGGAATTATGATCTTTAGTGAAAAGACGAATAATGACGTGATGTGAATTCAACAGCTGGTCGTACCCAAAGTCAAGCAATAAAAATATTTCGGTGTTTTGTACATGTATTTCAGGAAAGAAATGCCCGCGTCTTTGAGTGGTCCAGCTCGATGACTACAAATATGCTAACTGCCACAGCGTACTTTTAAAAATTCCGTATAGCAAAAAAATAAAACAAAGAGGGAGAGAGACTCGCTAAAAGAAAGCGAAGTGACCACTATGAAACTAAGCAGCGTAGCTTCTACAGCCACTAAGCCCTCGCGACGTCAAATTAACGCATCGTAAAATGAGCTATCCCTTAACTACATTTATTCTTTAAATACATTTTTATTGTAAAATTAAATTATCAGACCACACGCTCAAGATGTTTAACACAGACAACCTCCTAACGTGGGATCAAGAGTGTCCCTGCTACTATTTATTTTCTTGGTTTGATTTTTTTGGCACAACATTGCATTTCTTGCCACATTCTAGCCCACCTTTTGGTAATTACATCAAGACTATATAATCTTCGCGTGCAACGCATAAGTTTTCCAACTTATTACGTTTCTTTAATCCTGTAGGACGTTTTCGGTGATGGCGTCGAGTGACACCACCAGGGCCGAAAGGGTTTATAGCGCATTTCGCAGTTTTTGCTGTGGCAAAGAGGCAGGACATGTTCGCCATAGTATAATAACATAGTATTTTCTTGCGGTGGCTGAAGCTGGCGCAATCCACGCTAAGGCGATTTTTCCACCCAACGCTCATCCAATGACGCACCGATGCGCTGCTTCCGTTTGTTTATCTTTGTCATTTCGTAGATGCCAGAGAGTGGCACCGGGAAAGTGAACTGTAGATTTTCTCATAAAAGTAAACTTGGACGTTCAAAATAATTGAAAAACAGCCACCAGCCGTGTCCAAGCTTCCACCCACCTTATACAGACAGATTCCGCGAGTCCCATTTTGCAAGACGTCAATTTCATGACAGCGCGTTCCGCGAGTTCTCCATTTCTTGTGTGACAGCGCATCCGATCCAGACAGATTGCGCGGCTTGCGCTTAGACCGCTCGCGCGACTTACTCTTTTCGCAACTCGCTTGGTTTCTCGGTTGCCACCGGCGCTGAATTGAGACGCTTATCCACAGCGCGAGTAATTTACCGGTGCGCTCAGGAAAAGCGGGGAACAGCGCGCTATATCTGTTCGACCCTGTTCCCCTTCATTTCGGCAGTGTTTTGGTTTTGAAGAAACATTCTGGAGCTCACCGACCACTTCCTATTCAATCGTTCGACAACGCTGTCTGTTTTCGATCAAAAAATTCAATTCAACATTTTTAAACCTCACTACCCTAAATTCAATTTCCGAGCAAGGCGAAACAAATACAGAGAACAACGGCTTAGGAACTTGCGCAAGATTTTATTTTGTGTGCGACTGGAAGACCTATAGATCGTCCATTGATTGCTCATTGATCGCGCACGACGCCGCACCGTACACTGGGGTGCTCTTCGATATTCACGGAGTATGACATGGAGGCAGAGCAACAATCCAACGACGGTTTGAACGAAGAGACCAATCCCCGCACGAAGGTTGAATACTTAGTTTCTTTCACATATTACCTCCTAACTAAAATTCGCATTGAAAGGCGGTGATGGATATTCACTAAGTGGAGCGCCCAGCAGTACGTTCCATGTGAAAACAAAAAGAACAGAAAACCCGGCATATCTCAGTCGCAGAGGTCCCACTGCTTTGTCGATATGCACGTATGTCACTCTTGTCTGTCAGGCGTTGCTTTTCAGGGCAGTGTCGCCGCGCACGTCTTTGCCTAAAGCTCGACCACGTACGTCCCTTTTCCTTAACGGTCGCGCTTTCGATGCGTCATGGGTACGCTGTCTCCCCACATTTCTTCCTCCTCGACGGCGTTCTTTGCTTTGGTGTGTGACACCCGACAGCGACGTCACTTTTGTAGCATTCGGAAAGATTTACAATATTATCGCTTGATTCGCTTTGCATTCTGCCCCGGCTTTTAGCATTTATTTCTACTTTTGTTTCGCTTTAATACACGACCATACTTTAATAAAACACAACATGCACTGTGCACCACAGGTATCGCGGCCGCTTTCACCGCAATGATTCAAGGGGTAAAGTGTAAACTGACATTTCTCGAACTACCGATCCCTTTGGAACTTAATGCGCCGATCTGCCGCTTGACGTGATACCAGGCCGAGAAAAATATTGCCTCCATACGCTTTCCGAATGGGCCTTTCGAAAACCCTGGGCCGAACACTTCTCTATATGGTCCCACAGGCTGCCGTGCAGAAAGGAAGAACGAATTAAAAAGAAGCATAAACAAATAATAAATTTTCCCGCTGCTTGAGCCCTTCAGTTATATTTAGTAGTCACTTCACTCGGACCTTCGTAAGAGCTACGCCAGCAGCGGTTGTGGGAAGTGTCAAGCTCATCTCTCCCGGCGTGGGCACGAATAGCCAGAGACAAAACGAACGCTCACGCTTCATTTGGGGTACTAGCTGCGGCACTTTTCTTGCCACTTCGCCTAGTATTGCCAAATCCTCCACGTTTAAGCATGCATGGTGCTTCTGGGAGTAAGAGGTTCTTTCTTTCGCACCATATGCTAAACCACCGAGTCAAATAAATTTCAAAAAATAGGAAACCGTCTGAGATCAGTTATTGATGTCTTTGGCAATGGTGAGCTGCCACCTACAATGCGAATTTCATATAAAAACCTTGATATGTAGAAGTTTCCGTTTATTCACAAATTTTATAACGCCTACTGCGAGAAAAAAAGCATATCCGTCACTAATGTGCGTAACAATGGTTAATTTTGTTGCGCTCATTTCTACGAAAAACGGTTGTGCTGAGAAAAGTGCTACACATACAACACTCATGGAAGAAATTCAAACATGCCACACAACGAAGTCTCGCAAGGACAGGACTCGCATATCGAGAAGCGAGGTGTATCAGCACGACAGGTGCCACGTGCGGCGTAGGGGGCGCAAAGCAGCGCGTTTCCTTTGGGGGGCGTCGTCTGCAGCTGTTTATGCGTATGTCTCTGGGCGACGTATCATTCTGTTGACGACCTCGTGGGGATGACATTTTCTAAACGAGCTCGTGTACCTGACCCATATGCAGAAAACGCGGGCTGGGCTCGAAGTGCAGTCTAAAGAGAAGATAAAGACTGAAATGTGATTTTGTCATTCAGGTTTAGCCACCGCCCCTCAGTGCCTTGCTTTTCTCAGCAGGCCTAGACTAGGGTTTCATGTCAAATGAAGTTGTTCCCTCTGTGTGTGTTTGTCTCTCTCTCTCTACCGCCCTTCTATGCTAGGCAAAACACTAGGCCATGGCATTGACACCATTTTTCACAGCAAATGGTCAGTCTTTCAACGTCTTACGCCGCAGATTTACAGCGGTGCCTTGCGCGTTCTAATAAACTTATGCTCATGTAATTCCTAATGCACTTGAGAATATGCACGCAGGAAAGAAGGGAGAGAAGTAAAAATGGGGAGGGGGCGAACAGCCGGTTATATTTTTATGACTAAGACAGGATGTCAGCATATAATTTGATAACAAGAAAAGTAAGGGAAACATCCCTAAAATTGCCTTAGACTTACCGTATGTACAAAACAAAATCTCGAATCAAAAAGTTGTAATCCTTGACAGTCCGTAATTTCGGGAGTTCCGCGAGGCTCACTATTGGCGGGTCCGCTACTGTTCCTAGTTGATATTAACAATATTGATCTTGGAATACGTGAAACATTCAGATTTATGCGGAAGAATGCATATCGTAGTTAGAAATTAAATATGTATATGACCAAGTATATTGCAAAACAACTGCGATAAAATTTCTAATTGGCATTACGAATGGCTTATCTTCCTTAATGTGTCCAAATACAAGCATCCAGAGACATATAGACTGAAGAGACGAAGTGTGGGTGAACAAGGGAAGCCTCAGTCTGAAGCCAATGTTTCTGCAAGGGGACTTGTTGCCCTGACGAAGCTAAGTTCTGGGGTGTTTTACGTGTCAAATGAAGATGTGATTATGAGGTACGCCTTAGTAGACTCCGGATTAAGTTTCATGGGCTGGGGATCTTTAGCGTGCACTTAAATCTAAGTACAAGAGAGTTTTTGCATTTTACCCCCATCTGAGACGTGGAGCTCACGAAGAGCTAACATAAGAAATCGTCAAACTTCATCACGACGTCGAATAGAAAGGCCACGAAATTATTTTCCAGTGGCTACCTGGCCATTGGGGGATCAGTGGAAATGACCAAAGAGACAAAGCTGCCCGAGAGTAACATCAAGAACAACGCAGCGTTCCCATTCCTCTTTACAGGACAGACGCTGCAAGGCAGCTTCATCACCTGGCACGAAAGCTGTTTTTAACAGAGTGGAACACGCCGCTCGCGTGACGTCAGGGCACGGACTCGCGCAGGTCGTATGCTACAGTTCGGGCGTTGTCCGGGCGCCTTTGCAGGGCTGTCGTTTGTTCGCTCTCGTTCTCATTGCTTTGCTTGTATACTTATGGCAGTCGTTTCAAACATATTTTTGCAACTTCTTCGTTAGAGGAAATTTATTCAGAGAGCTAATTTCTTGGACTACAATACAGTTCTCAAAGGCAACGCTACAGTGCCAGCCGAAGGAGCGCAGACCAGCCCATTGCGGTTTTTTCATGCGCGGATCGACAACTGCAAAAACATAGCATATAAGAATCCAGTTATGATACCATACCTGCCGCGGTGCAACAAGTATGTCACAAACGCTGGCTATATATGACTTCTACAACAGTTATCTTGATTTTAGTCCGCTGAAACAAGTTTGCTCACGACGAGTAGTTTATGGTATAATATCGAATTTTTTCATTTCTTCACAGAAATGCTCGGCAGTAACACGAGGACATAACTAACACTGCAGTTTAGATTCTACTAGCACCACTTACTTCTTTAACTGCTTCTCAAAATTAGGCGGTTCTTCACGTGTTTAAGTGGCAGTAATTTGAAGTAAAGCTAATTGAGGCTTAGAGCTGTTTGCAGAATACGAAAAGGAATGTACCAATATATGTTCCTTTTTCCGTACTACACGTCCTACTCGCTTGAGCAATTTACTGGTGTTTGTTGCTTGAGGAATATACATGACGAATCTGTTTGGCGAGCTCACACATCCTGCTCGGCCCATATCTTTTAGTGAAGTATGCCTTTTGGACCGTATGGGTGCAACCAGAAAGAAGCCGAAGCGTCATTCATTAGTAGTATGGGATATAGTGAAGGTACAATTCCCCGGCGGAGGGTCAAAAACCAAGTAAAACATGCAAGGCTTGTGGTGTCTTCCTCATGAAGGTTTGCCAGGTTCTCTTTTATGTAATAACGAAGCGAATAGTTCTCCGTTTGTATAATTAAACAACGCGGGATCGAGACATGGTGAGGCAGAAAGTGCTTTATTTTCCTTTTCTAGGCACCCTAACCTGCACTGTAGTACCTCGAGTATACTTTATGCATTGTAATTGACCCTGTAAAAGCTGATTCATGGTGTCAATTCGAAGTTCTAGTGAACTGATGGGTTTCGCGAACAATGCGTGCCTTGCCATAACGACAGTCGGTTGCTACCGTTGCGTAAGCGGCGTGCCATATTGTCGACAAAGGCTACTGAGAGCGACCATGAGACATTTCATCGCTTGCAATCGATTGGCTATCGATCTTAACCACGAAACCTTTCTTTCAGGTGATTGCTACTATGGTACTGTAATAGCCTGAGAAAGGCTGACACTATCAATAAATGAATGAATGAATGAATTAACTATGCAAATACTCTACATATGATGCGCCGTCGTGTTAGCAGCCATGAGCAAGTCGTTTTATGGGGGCCTGTTTCAGAAAGCAGTGAAAGTAGCTGCAAACTTTTTCATACGAAATGCGCGCCTACCTCTTTCTTTTACGCATTAATAAAGTGGCCATATTTGACTAGAACAACCCACCAGAGCAATAAGAATCATGATGTCAGCTTCGCTGGGCAATGTCTTTCTAACACGGATAACATGTTGACACAAAATACCAAGATTTTACTTCCATGTAAAATGCTCTCATGGCTAAGTACTAAGGGAATGTTAAGTGTTTAGTGAAGTATCATACACAACTTTCGTGTTGAATTTGCAGACATTCTTTTTTCGCAAAATTTCTGGACAGACACGGCGCGTATATGCATTGCAAAACCCGCAGACCCCTTCAACCCTTACAAAAATTTTTATAGAATGTCTATAGACAGCCTATAGACGTCTATAGACTGTCTATAGACTTTCTATAAAAAGTTTGTAAGGGAACGCTACATAACTTGCGATTCCAAGCCGCAAATTTTCTCAACTCACGCGCTTTTGAAGAAGGAACTGTGGTTCAGGTATGTCAGCAGAAAGAAGCCGACATATCCTTGAATAAGTACGGCTCGGGCCACCATTACGCCAAGCATACACGAAGGGAACGAGCGCACGTGGCAACCAAGCGGGCCGGAGCGAGCGGAGTCCTGGCCGTGACGTCACTCGTGAGGGGGCGCCACCCTAAGTTCTCGCCGCTAATACCGGCTGTCGTTGGGAGTGGGTTTCACGAAGGCGTACACTACTTTGATTGGAACGACTGAGAGTGCTGCATGCGACGTCTGCGGCGTGGAAGAGAGCATCGAACATTTAGTGTGCCATTGTCATCGATTTCAGTGGGAAAGACAAACATAATATATCGCATTAGGACGACTGGATGATCGGCCGTTGTCCGTGCAGGCGCTATTTGAAGACCGCCCCCATCGCTCCTCGGCCCACAAAACTGTGAAGGTACATTTGTCTTTCTTGATGGCGGCTGGCCTGTGTGAACGCCTTTGACTTGGGAGGCCCTCCGCGCGCAAGCGCGAACTCACCACGGCTTTCCTCCCCTCCCTCTCTCTATCTTATCTTTCTATTCCCTCTTTCCCGTCCCCCAGAGTAGGGTAATCAACCAGACGCATTTCTGGTTAACATCCCCGCCTGCTCTCTCTATTTCCTCCTCCTCCTACCCCCATCGAAATGCGGCTGCTGCAGCCGTGATCGAACTCGTGGCCTCCAACTCAGCAGTGCAGCACCTTAAACACCGAGATACCATGGTGGGCGTCTTGACGAACACAAGTCTCCTTTTAGAAACGTTGGTTTCAGCCTACGGCTTTCCTTCTTCGCCAATTATTGATCAAGTACAATAATGTTCCTTTCACGCGCAAGCGTAAGCTTTTTCATGCGCAGTGTCACGTCAAGGATCCACGTATGTCACAGGCTGAATACGCTAGTTATGCGCAACGTTTTCACATGATCTGCGTTGGAACTTATAGGTAAATCTGTGACTGTGTTAAATTTCATGAGGCGAAATTTCAAAGGTGCACCTAGAAAAATAAAGGTAATTTTGTATTTCTGCAATGTGGCCACCCGTTGTCGAATATGCCAATGATGTGAGGGGCTCAAATTCCCTAGTTTTATTCGACAGCTTAGAAGCAACACAAAAGCAAGTGGTCATCTTGGCACGCGTAATTATGTTTTTTTTTTCTTCTTTTTCCCCCCTTTTTTTTCTTTTTCAGACAGTCCTACCAAGCTCAAAACGCAATCTCGAATGGCCGATCCTCTCGTCCCGCCGCTGGTATTCTCGCATGACGTTCCTGAGGAGATATTTTTCCCGTGCGATTGCGCGACACACACAACAAAAAAGTTAGTCTGTACTCACCGACATACAGGGTATTTTTTCTTTTTTTTTGCACCACATTTTTCAAAGATTGCGTATGGCAAATTATTATTATTTTCAAATACTGTTGGCCGTCTTGGCCGTAACAGGGTGGGTTCAGCAAGTTTGCGCATAGCGTAATAAATGTAAACACCTTACAAACGTAAATAGCACATGAAGCAATGAATGTTGGAAATACAATTCAAAACAGATAACCAAATACAAATACAATCTTCTGGCTAAGAAATACATGTTTGCAACATTGTGACAGTGATATCGGAAGCAGCATAAAAGAAAGACTATTGTATGTATTTCTAGAATAGTGTGACAATGTTTGCACGACACTACTAAAATTCAATTTCATAAAACGTTTTTAACGCGTTCCTGAAATATTTTAATGCTACTCGACTGTAAAACAGACGCCGGCAAATTGTTCCATTCCTTAATCGTTCGCGGAAAAAATGAATAAGCGTACATGTCCAGATATGCTTTTGGAATTGAGAACATGCAATGATTGCTTGACCTGACGTTTCTAGCCTTTCTGGGAGCAAGACAGGGTGTGGTTTCAATATTGAAGTGGCCTTTTGATAACAAAAAAAGAAATTTAAGTCTAGCCAACTTCCGCCGTTGAGCCAATGGAGGCATATCAAGCAACCGAAGCATTTCGGAAACAGAGTCAGTACGATAATACCGGGAAAGAATGAACCTTGCAGATTTTCTCTGTATCTTCTCAATGCGGTTTATTAATCCTGATTGAAACGGATCCCAAATGGCACTGGCATACTCTAACGTCGGTGTAATGTAAGTTAAATATGCAAGTAGTTTGACGGGTGTGGTTGCTAGCTTTAATTTTCGGCGAAGGAACCATAATTTTTTTTTTCTGCAGCTCCACAAATTCTGTCTATGTGTGATTTCCAACTTAAGTCTTTCGAAATTGTTAAACCTAGGTACCTTATCGTTTCAGCTTCGGTTAGAATTGTTGAGTTCATCTCATAATTACACTCAATAACATGCTTTGTTTTGTTTGTAATTCTGAGCATGAATGACTTAGATTCGTTAATTGTCATTTTACTTTTCGCGGCCCAGACTTCTACAGCTTTAAGGGCTCGACTAAGTGACGCCTGAGCGTTTTGGTTATTGATTACATGATATAATAAACAATCGTCTGCAAATAACCGGATGGTTATGTCGTTACTTGTGTGATGAGCAATATTATTTATGTAAACTAGAAAAAGAAGTGGTCCTAAAGCGGATCCATGTGGAACACCTTAGGCAATTTTTAATTGGTTAGATTTGTTACCATTTATTTCAACGTATTGTGTCCGATCTGTAAGATATGAGGGGATCCACCTAACAACATCATAATTTATATTCATTTCCATCAGCTTTTTCATTAATTGGTTATGTAAGACCAGATCGAACGCCTTCGAATAATCTAAAATATAGCGTCGACCTGCTTTCTAGTGTTCAAGGAAGCTGAAAAATCGTTGTTCGTTTCTATGAACTGTATGGCAGTCGAAATGTGCTGTCGAAATCCGTGCTGGTTGGGAAAAAAAGCTTTCTTGTCTTCAAGGTAGGTGTAAATTGACTTTGAAACTATGTGTTCAAGTAGTTTGCAGCATACACACGTGAGTGAAATTGGCCGACAATTTACAATGTTGCCTTTCCCCAGACTTGTGAACCGGAACCACCTTTGCGACTAGCCAGTCATCTGGGACCCGTTTTTGTTTTAGTGAAGAATAAAAATAATATCTAGATAGTGAGCTACCCATTCCGCATAGCTGCGCAGAAAGGCATTTGGTATGCCGTCTGGGCCTACAGATTTCTTATCGTTAATTTTAAGCAAAAGAGCTACAATGCCTTCATGCGAAACTTGAATATTAGGCATTGGTGATGTGTACGGGGATTCTAGTGAGAGGGGAGAAAGACCATCTGCAGAAATGTCAGTGAAGACAGATTGAAAAAAATCATTAAAACATACTGCCATACGCGAGTTGTCCGACACAAGTTCGCCATTAGCGACAATGCCACTTGGACCTTCATTATTATGCGACAAATGGCGCCAAAAACGGTGCGGATCGTGCTTCATAAAATTAGTTAATGTCACGTCATAGTAATTAGTTTTAGCAGCAGCCATACTTGTGCGCAACATAGAGCTTAGCGCCGAAATTTTATTATGATCTTTTTTTACTTCTGTCTCTCACGGTTAATTTTCCGCTTTAGGTGTATAATTTCGTGGGTTATCCACGGGTTCTGTTTATTTACAATTGTGCAAATAGCACAATTCTAACCTTTGATCTAAATTACTCGATGAGGCGGCCATTACTTCCACGAGAAATCAAAATGTTCAATTGAATAGTAAACGCAATTACGCTAATTAACTTTCTAAATTAATTACTTTATGACACATATTTAAATCTACTAATTATAGCAGGTTATTTCACACGGTGCATCCACTCGGAATGGCAGTGGCTGGGCCCGAGATTAGATGCGTCGGCCGCTGCGTGCCCAGGCGCCTCCTACCGCGAGCCCAGCAGCTACCGTTAGGTGTCACTGGCTGCCTGCGGAGCGCCTCGGCGGCCGCCATCCCCGTGCTCCACACAAGGGTGATGCGCAGTGTACATTTCCGCCTATAATTATGGCTCTAGCTGCTCTTCGCCGCATACGTACAGCTTTGCCAGTGTGGTGAAATGTAGGATTCTCTCTATCGCTCTCTCTATCTCTGCCCCTCCCCTCAATCTATTGATAAATACAAATGATCACTAGCACACAGGATTGAGTAAAAGGAGGGAACTAGCTAGGCTGAATGCCATCGCATCAGGTGACTTCGCGGTGCCGAGAACCTGCACAATTTGTTATCTTCGTCTTATATTTCACAAGGAAGCCAGCCAATGGTTGCACGAATAATGAGCGTCACGACGGGATGCGTAAGTCTCGCCCACGTCTCGGCCCAACTGAATCAACCAAATGTTGCGAAAGAAAGGTAGAATCAAGAAAAAGTGAACGACCGGCACTCCTACTCGAAAACGCGTTAATGGGGCTCTTGCATTGCCCAGGGGGCGCTGCGAAAATGGTGCTAAAAAGCGCCCTCTGTCCTGAACTGGGTAGTGCCAAGCTCGGTCGCCTGCTTCGAAAAGCACGTTTACAATATGGACCTGCCACTTTCGGTTTTGTTGTACCACGGCTTGCAGCGAATATCGGGCGCCGAAGATTTTTTCAGGGGTGGCACGTTGCGTAAAGTCAATAAATAATGCAACGCCGAATACGTGTACGCCGTTCAAGAAATAAGCGGCTAAGTTTTAGCGCGGTGTCAATTGCAAGTGAAGCGAGGCGCGTGCGAAGTTGAACTTCAGGTAAGGTTTGCACGCTGCTAGATTCAGGCGCACAAACGCGAGGAAATGCTTGCTATAAATGAATTCACAGCAGCGATAAGCAAACATCATGTGTACTGAACTGCTCGAGCACACGACGGTACGCACCGCGACGGCAGTGGTCTTGACATGCCGTGAAGCGGCGGGCCTCTATAACTTTGTTGACTGCATGTCGCTAGATAAGCAGTTATGCCTGCACTGTAGTAGCGGCCATCTGTCCCTTTAGCAACTGATAAATAATGGGTGCAATGCATATGAGCTCGCAGTAACGTATGTGCGAATCGCGCTGCAGCACGAGCTCGTGTGCTGCTCGCTTCACGTAGCTTTTAATGACAGTGCTCGAACATCGATGTGCTGCAACCAATACTACCTTGCTGCGCTGCCTCAACGTGCTGGCTTGAGGTCAAGGATGAGCACATTTAACTCTATAACCTGTGCTGCTCGTAGTGGGATAGTACCATCTCACCGAACCAGCCCGACCATTTGTGGTCATTTGCACACACCTGGTCACTCCACCACTTCGCACCGGTCGAATTGTTAATTGTCGCTGTGGCCGGGTCTCGAATCGTGAATTACCAGCCATGCCTGCTGCTATATATCGGTCTGCCGTCGGGACTGTAGGTGCAAAAGACCGAATTTTAGAACGCAGATAATCAAGCAAGCTTCAAGACAGGCGAGGCAGTCAGCATGGCGCGAAGTTTCGCTTACCCAGCGCAGCTGTACGAACTGCAGCTGTCCAGTGCGCCCGACGCTCCACTTCGTGAGGCCTTGAAGGAAAACGGTAGAATCTGATGTTGGGATCCAGGCCTTCTTGTTCATGGCAGCCCGCGACACAGAAGTAACGACGGTGACGCTTTTTCGAGGTTGAGCTAGGTCCCACCGAATCGGCGTCGCCGATTCCTTCTGCTTCCAGCATTGCGTCTCACGGAGAGTCCGTTTTCGTTAAACTATAGGCTGCGGCTAGCTCGCAGCGTGGTCTAGCTGTGAGAAGTGACGAGCATTTTCGGACTCGCAACAGGGCAGAAAAAAGCGCGAATCCACGTAAAACTCGGGCTAGAAACGTGCTTCGCTACAGCCAGGGCTCAATACCACCCAAGCCTGTACTACCCAGATAACGTTTCGCGCGCCACCACTAGGCGCCACTACTGTACCTCAAGCTCCAGCGCAAGACGCCCATACACGACCGCTGGCAGCCATCAGCGGTGCTTTAGCGGACCGATGACCGTGTGGACATCGAACCATACCCAGCCCCGTGCCGTGAATTCGCTCTCCGCGCGCTCACCTGACGAAGGGGTCGCAGCAGTTGACCGATCCGCAGACGCGCGAGGGCAGGTTGCGTCCCTTGATCACGCGCAGCTCGAGGCTCTCGCGGGGGTCCTCGTACTGCAGCGAAAACCAGATGCGGCCACGGTGGCTCTCCGGGAAACTGCGCTCTTCGCCGTCGTCAGCGCCGTCGTCCGCCGTCACCCGGTACAGCTCGGGGTTCAGGCCACCCAGGAGCGAGGTGGCTGCGACACGCGAAGGGAGAGAAAGCCGAACAACCATGTCAACGCGAAGGGCTCTTTTCATCTACAGGGCGTTGGGTTCAAAGCACTTTCCACTGCCCTACTCGCGTTTTTACGAGTACAAACTGAATATTTTGGCAGCACAATATTCGCGCGTGGAATAAGTACGCTGATGTGCCCACGTATTGACAGTCCGGTGAACGTTGAAAAAAAATGCAGGTAAACGAGGTTGATCACACACTGCCTTCTACGGCATCTCTCACACCTAAGGCGCAGCTCTCAACGCTGATATCCACGTCGGCGATGTCCACAGTGGACTATCTCTTAATATTTCCCTCCCCTTTTCCCTTTTCCCAGCATATATATAGGGTACCCAAACGGCCTCAGTCCTGGTTAACCTGCCTGCCTTTCATTTATCATTATCCCTCTCTCTCGACGCTGAAATCCATGCCGCCTTCCTATATACTGCCCCGCTCTTGTCCTCTCGGCTTAGAAACCACGCCTGGAGACATCAAGCTACAGCGCTCATTTTCTTTTCAGTCTCTCCCTTTACAGCCACCCACCACCGACACCGATCGCACGTGACGTCACTCTACTAACCTGTTAAAACTAACCTGCCGAGGACAATGAGGACGCCTGTAGGTTTTCCTTTCAAATTTTTCTGAGGCACCTTATCCCTGTTTATAACCTTTATACCATATTAAAAACGATAAAATAAAGAAAGAACGCTTCAATGTTTTCGGTCTGCCGGCGCTTATAATTCTGTCGGCAGAAGGAGTCACGTTAATATTAATTTGATTTTTTGTTCGTTAGCTTACTGGCTAATGTATGTTTAATTTTTCAAATGAACATGATCAGTCCTGCAATATGAAGACGGTACGACTCAAACGAACGTGTGAATCCCATTACACGCCACGTGTTTCAGCGGAGACTCCCTCTGATATTAAAATGTTCTGCAATTACAACATGCCCCTAAGGTCATCAACTAAAAAGTAAACTAGTGATATTTTGTTACTCAAATTACGGCAGCCGCAACCCCAGTTGAGCGCGAGGTGATGCGAAGCATTGTTGTTTGCCTAGACGGAGGGTTCTTACGAATCCTGTTAATTTTCTGGAGCGAAACGGCGCCCGCAGTTGTAACGTGTGTGCCAACTGGTGGTATGTGCAGTGGGAATGGCACAGTAGTTGTTGAAGGTGAAATGTTTTATTACATCGAAGTGTTAGAGATGATTATGTACAATAAGTTGCATTATGGTACAAATGTGCATTAATTTGACATTAAATTATGCAATATCCATTGGTCCACTGGTTTTATTGATTTCATCGGTTTGTAGCATTCACGATCGTCGATTCGTTTTCGTTCCAGAAGGGTAGCGCGCGGCTCATGCGCCTGAACCGCATAACGACGAATAACGGCCTCGGCGCGCTTACGCTTACGTCCTCAAGCTAAACTGGGATGAGAAGCTTCTTCGGGCGAAGCATTTTGGCGGGAAACGATCCTGTAGAGACGATGTGGAGACTCAATGCAGCTCCCAGAGCGCACTAGCGGGAAGGAGCTAGCCTTTCCTTTATAGAGAGTCCTGGCGTATCTTACAGGCGCCTAGGACGTCCAACGTCAATAGTTACTTAAAGTGCTAGCCTCCTGTATAGGGCTAACGTCACCGTCAACAATCACCGCCAATAGAATAACTCCGGCGCGCTTTTCCAGGAAGCCAAGAGCGGACGTGTGAAGGGATGAGTGATTGCACACTGTTTCACTGGCCCTTCAGGTACTATCAAGGTCTTTTATATCTCTAGGTGCTTCGTGAAAACGATCAGACTGTTGGCAGGAAAAACTGCGCTGCGCTCGAAAAGAATGCCTCGCAATAATAATTATATCAGCAATTATTGTGGAAGTTCTGATGTTTACATCATTGTTACGAAGTTACGACAACGAATTGTCTCTGGGCGTAGTGTTGTTTTTCTACCTCTGGCTATTCCTGTGAAATCTCTGGTGCATTTAAAATTCGTCGCTCTTAGTTCGGTGGCGATGAACGTGGACTGTCCAGAGCGTCTGCCGGATCCGGTGGCGTCAGCAACGGCCACCTCCAGGAAACGAATCGGGCTACAGACTGACAGCGACAGCGAGGGCACCCACGTCTACTCGCTCAGCAGCGAGGACCCTTCTGATGACGACGACTTTGAACTTGCGCGAAGCCGCAAGGCGAAGAGAAGGAACACCAGGACCTCTTCGTCCTTCAGTACACAAACTGTTGGGCCCACGTGGAGCCCGACACCAACACCATCCTGTTTATGCCTGAGATACCCAACCTGTCTCGATTCAGCTGGAGACCGTGGTGCCCAACGAAATCACGGCCATTAGAGTGAACATCCACAAAAATGTACTGGCGGTTGATGTTCTGCATGCGGGTGCTCTTAGCGCTCTACGCAAGTTAACAGATCTTGATGGCATGCAGGTGCGCTATCACATCCCGCTGGGCTCTGATGTCATCATCGGTGTCGTATACGACGTAGACTTGGCCATCCTCAACAATGACTTGCCGATTCTGGTTAAAGCAACGAGTGATCGTGACGTTATTGTTAATGCCTTGCGCCTGGGCAACTCGCGTTGCGTGAAGATTGTGTTCAAGGGAAACTGCCTGCCGTCGCACGTTAAGGTAGTCCACTTTCATCATCCTGTCCGGCCTTTCATTCCGAAGCCTCTGCAGTGCCGCAACTGCATGAAACCAGGACACGTGAGCAGCGTCTGTGGGAACGAAGCATTGTGTCCCCGCTGCGTTGAGCCACACGCCGCGGATAAATGTGCGGCTACTGTCATGAAATGTTTAAACTGCTACGGATGTCATGAGGCTTCATCATAGAACTGCCCAAAAATTAAAAATTAAATTGCTATCTTAAAAAAATGACAAGAGATCATTCCTCTCATCGAGAAGCCGCCGCTAAAAACAGGAAGCGAGGCTCCCGTCGCCGACGTTCTTCAAAAAAAGCTGCGTCGGCGACGCGTGTGCCACGTCCACTGTAACCGCCTCCACTGCCACCCAGGCCACGCTCATCAGAAAGGCCTACAAAGGACAAGGGCACTGAGAAGAATCTGGACACCGAAGCCTGGCCTGCGTTGCCCAAACGGCAACCACCTGCAGATTCACTGCACGCCGACTGAAGTAATCTACCCCGAGCATTTTCTGCCGGTGAACTGACTGAACAGGATCGGCAAGTAGTTGCGTTGGTGCGATCACTAATGAATACGATTCGCATGCAACTGAACAAGCTGGAGACACCGACAGCTCAAAGCGCATTGTAAATACTGGACGCACTGAATCCAGTGCCTGCAAGCCTAATATAAGCACCATGGCTCACCCAAACCTTTATTTTCTCACTGAAGTTAAAAACGCGACGATTTTTCAATGGAATGCCAGAGGCTTGAAGTCCCGCATCTCGAGTTTGCGCCAATTTGCCTTGAAGAACCGGTTTCCTATACTCGCTTTCTGCGAAACGAACGTATCAACTCCTTACAGATTATCTGGTTACGAAGTTTTTGCTTCTTCCACATGCGAGGAACGAAGCAACGTTTCATTTATATCCGCACGGACTTGACCTATGTTTTGCATACGGTTCAGCCTGATGACTACAACCAACACGTATGCCTCCGCGTCAGAAAGAACAAAGTGTCTTGCACTCATATTGGTTGTTACATCTCCCCATCAAGGCAGTTTTACTGTGAAAGACTGAAATATATATTACAGGAAACTGATTGCCCCTGGGTCATCACTGGGGACTTCAATGCGCATCCCTTGCTTTGGAGAAGCACCAAGATCAACTCAAAGGGAAGGAATGTTGTGTCCCTTGCCTCTGATTTTGACTTCTGCTTCATGAACGATGGTAGCCTGACATTTCTGCGCAGTCCGGTGTATAGCAGCTGCCTGGACTTGACCTTGGTGTCACGGAGCTTCACATCATATGTTAAATGGTTTTGCGACATCGAGACGCACGGAAGTGATCACATTCCCACCTACCTAAGGATTAATGGACTAACTTGGTCTTTCTCTCATAGTGTCTCGAAGAGCACTGACTGGACTAAGTTCCCTTCGCTTATGGAAGAAGCGTGTCGGGGAGATTTCACCTGCAATGTCGACGACATCATCGCAGAAGCGATGAAAACTGCCAAGTGTTTATTATCAATGTCGTCAAACCGAACGGCTTTCGACATTGAACTTGAGACTTCGTGCGATTCGACGGCGTGCAGAGCGATAATACAGACGCACTAAATCAACTTATGATTTCAGAGATGCACGGCGCATTCAGAAGAAAATTGAGCGTCGCTTAGACAAACTAGAGAGTGAGCGATGGAAGAGATTCTGTGAGTCACTGGGCCCTCAGAAGCCGCTTTCACATATCTCGAGGACAGTCCGCGGTCTTATTTCATCCCTCCAACAACGACACCCATTCACAGCTTTGGCCCTCCAGCTTGGCCAAACCGAGTTTGGTGTGGCAAAAGAATTCTGTGCGAGTCACTGGCAAACCTGTCAGCACCAACATTGATGTGAGTGACCTCCCTGCTGCTTGGGTACCAGAAATGGACGTGTCCTTTACCATGGAAGAACTCGAAGCTGCCCTGGCTATTTCGAAACGATCATCCTCTCCAGGCCCTGACGGCGTCACCTATACTGCCCTGGGACATCTTGGACAAGATGCCAGAAGAACGCTTCTGAGCAGTTTCAACAACTCATGGCATAGAGGTACAGTTCCCGGCAATGGAAGTCATCTGGTACCTTTGCTAAAGCCGGAAAAATGTCCATTAGATTTGGCGGCATATCGCCCTATCGCTCTGGCCAGCTGCATCGGGAAGGTGATGGAAAGCATCATCTTTGCACGTCTAGAATGGTATCTCGAGCGTTACAATATCTACCCAGCCTCCATGGCAGGTTTTTGTCGAGGTCGTTCCTCCACTGATAGCGTCAGTGACCTGACAAAGTTTGTGCAACAGGAGAAAAGCCGTAAGCGCATATCAGTTGCGCTATTTCTTGACATGAAAGGCGCGTATGACAACGTTGCACATGACGCCGCCAGACTATTGGAATTGGCGGCCGCATGCTTCGCCGGTTATCCGACTATATAACTCGCCGGTCGTTTTTTGTACAAACAGAAGATGGCCCCACATCTGAATATTGCACTTACTGTGGCGTGCCTCAAGGAGGAGTATTGAGTCCCTCGTTGTTCAATGTGACATTCATTGGACTAGCTGAAGTTTTGCCTAAAACAATCTACCTCTCGATAAACGCAGATGATATCTGCCTTTGGACATCTGCCTTTGGATATCTGCCTTTGGATATCTGCCTTTGGATATCTGCCTTTGGATATCTGACTTCGAACTCGCCTTCAAGTTCGCGCGATTACAGCGGGCAGCAACTTTGATGTCAGCATACCTTCAAACACAAGGCTTGACTGTATCGACGGAGAAATGTGCATTGATTGCATTCACACGTAAACCTATGACATCATACCCAGTCTCCATTAATGGACACACTATCACCTATGGAAAGGCCAATCGATTCTTGGGTGTAATAATCGATCGAAATTTTACCTGGAGCCTTCATTGCACGTACCTGAAGAAAAAAACTGTTGTCGATTGCTCAGGTACTGAGATCCCTGTGCGGGAAAACATGGGGCGCATCTGCACGCTCCATGCTTCAGTTGTACAGAGCTCTCTTCCTAGGCTATTTACACTACAGCCTTCTAGTGTTGTCCGGTACGTGAAAGTCAAATATTCGCTCACTGGAGAGCTTACAGGGCCAAGCATTGCGCACGTGTTTAGGACTTCCTCGCTGTGCATCAACCGCTGCAACAATCGCCCTCGCCAAAGGTCATTCCATCCAAACGTACGTTGCTGTGGATTGTCTCAGGACGCATATCCGTCATCTTTCCCACGACCCTGATCATCACTTGGCGATCTTGTCATTGCAGAAACCGCGTGCAACGTTTTCTGAAGTTATAATCACCCATTCAGATTGTCTTCCATTAGGATACATACCACCAGCAATGCCTTCATTACCCTTGTGGTGTCTCCAACAGCCTCAGATGCCCTAAGTATTCCGGGTGTAAAGAAGAAGGCCAATCACCCAACAATAGCTCTGAAACAGATGACGCTGCTATTAATCAATGAGACATACAAGGACCGAATACACATCTATACTGATGCTTTGGTCTCACCTACCAGCTCTTCAGGTGCCGTTGTCATTCCGGCTACGAAAGCCACAATCAAATTCAAACTGTCCCACATGACAACATCAACAGCGGTAGAGCTTACTGCCCTACATGCTGCTGTCAAATATCTCCTGCAAGAGACACGTCAGAAATGGGTCATCTTTTGCGACTCAAAGGCAGCACTTCAGAGTCTGCATTTTGCCCTATATCATAGAACTCATGAGCCGCTGACATATGAAATAAGAGAAGATTACCATTAAGCTATCGCTAAACGGCATGAAATTATATTCCAGTGGCTACCTGGACATACAGGAATTGCTGGTAATGATCTCGCCGACGAAGCCACCCAGTCTGCCCATCTGGATGCCCGACCAGTTCCAATTAATCCCCTTATCAAGCATCAAGCACCGACGCTGCAACAAAGCTTCATATTGTGGGGCTAAAGCTATGACACACAAATACTGGCCTTCTCCCAACTTTCCGAAGTCTCATCTGCGTAGGCTGGATCCATCCTTAAGCTACAAGTGGCATAAAAAATTTTCCGCTCTGAGGCGACAGTATTGTGCCGCCTCTGGCTCGGGGTGGCATTTACGAAGGCCTACTCGTTCCGCATTAGAATGGGAGATAAGCCCATGTGCGACTCTTGTGGAACCACTGAAAGGATTGGACACATCCTATGTATCTGTCCCCAATACGACGTCGAGCGCGAAGTTCTCAGGACAGCACTGAACCAGCTGGACTCTAGACCATTTTCCATAATGAAGATCCTTGTACCCTGGTCGTACGCCTCGTTG
This sequence comes from Dermacentor variabilis, assembly GCF_050947875.1. Taxonomy (NCBI): domain Eukaryota; kingdom Metazoa; phylum Arthropoda; class Arachnida; order Ixodida; family Ixodidae; genus Dermacentor; species Dermacentor variabilis. Next base: position 177,147,610 of record NC_134568.1, read on the forward strand.
GCACAGAAAGCCACGAAAGCGCTCTTGAAGTACTTCAAGTCGACAGGTCTTGGGAACCATGTGCAGACTTGGTGCAAACCTTCAACTGTGCACGAAACCGTGCTCTCTCTATCTCTTCTCTCTCTCTTTATCCCAATACCCCCTTCCCCCAGTGCAGGATAGCAAACCAGACGTGCGTCTGGTTAACCTTCCTGTCTTTCCTATCTTCTATTTCTCTGTCTCTCTCTTGGCTGATAAAGGTGATGTTGATTCGAATAACCTATGTATATCAAATAATGAGGCAGTAGTCGGGAGCAAATGTGATGTGAAAATCAAGCATTCGCGAAGTAACGGAACCTCAGTGGTTTAGTTCATTCCGACTAATGCTCCTGCTGCCGCAGAAATTAAATTTTGCATCTGATGCAGTGGCTACGAGGAGAAAGGCATGTTGGAGCAGGAGTCACGTACAACGAGTACAGTCGGCATCGCTGCGGTGACTTTGATTTTTGTTGCTTAATAGAACCTTAGTGCGCTTCTTCACCGTGACTCCAACCAGCACGTGTGCATACGAAATGCGCGCAGACTCGGTCAGCAGTAATGATATCAGAAGATCAAGCGCTCTTTGTTTTTTTTTATTTTGTGGCTAAGAGTGAAACGGACAGAGTATGATAAGTAATTATGTCGAGCCTACCCCTTGTCGGCTGCGACAGGTTCATATTAGTTATTCTGGACATATAAACAGCAAAGAGTCCTATTGCAGGTATTTTTGCCCTGTACGGCATAATGCTGCAAGCTCGGTGACTATAATGAAATAAAGCCTTGATATTTTACACGGTAACAGATTGCGCACAGCGATACTACCAAATTTGTGGCTGAAATTACGCAGACAGCTGCTGTGCTCAGCTTTGACAGCACTTCTGCCACGGTCTTGCATATTGTCTACCTCTCTCTGGGCGCAATAGTTGCAACAATTTCCATTTGCGAAATTAACATATTTGGGATGCTACTGCCTCACGTAGCAACGGTCGCTCCTCGTCCCACACGGGCGGTTCCATAAAACCGCACAGACGTTCAGCAACAACGCTGTGCTACATAATATTATTAGAAATTATGGGGACACCGTCGAACAAGAAATGTCGCTTCGGCTTAAAAGCGACATTCCTTGTTCGACTACTCCCCATAATTTCAAGTTTCCATCTTCCTGTAATCTTCTGTCTTTTTTAGAACAACGTAGTAAGATCACACCGGAGATAGTCCGCATAAAAACATAGAATGTGCAGGAACCCCCGATGACGATTGCGAATGTAAGCCAATAGTCGAACGCTTCTAGACAGCTACTCAGTTCATTAAAAGAATGATGCCCTTGAAGGTGTATATCTGTTGTAGTGAGAATATTTAGGCAGCGTTCATTGTTTCATTTGGTAATTCAGTAGATAATAGAGCTGGTAGCCAGCACATTTGTGGCGGTAGTATAGGTAGACAACAAGTGCGTCGCAATGAGCTTCAATAATCGGTGTTCCATTAGAGCACCCGCGCTTTGCATCGGGGCCCTCGTGGCGAAGGTGAAATTCCGACCACCATCCACCAACTAAGAAAACTGGCAAAAGAGCGAAAGAAAGCTATTCGATTTAAATGTGCAGCGAAGCTCAGAAACACACACAAAGACACGTGGTTTTACAGACACGTAGCACAGAACTGTTCCAATCGCTCAGGCGCATTTGATGTAATGCAGTGAGTCTCACCTGAACAATGCCGGCAAAAGCATCAGCCTACAAATGTTTGCATCAGTCTTTATCAGTCTACAGTACCTAGGGTAAGTTGGAAGAATATCAAGATTCATGGTAATCTTTTGCGTACTGCGGGATGACAGTGTTAAGGAGCCATAGTGGAGGTACATCCAGCCTCGACACTGTTTCTTTTATAAATAAAAAGAATCACATACACCGGACAATGGAAAGGATTCTGTGCCCACAATTTCTCTTTCTTATTTTTAGTCTGTGTATAACTGTAGTGTTTGCAACGTTACAACAAAGCAGACGAAGGACGTGCCAGGCTAACGTGAACCACCAACACAACCCACTCTGGTCGTCGCATGCACGCAAGTGTGACGACGTGAAAGCTCTTGCATCGGCCAAATTATGTTTAGGCCTTTATGTATGGACTTCCGAGATTATTTTACACATTTTTTCATCGGTTTAGAGACACAAAGTTTTCTACATTCGGATACATTCTTAATCTTTTACAGCTCGCTGTAATGTCCCTTCGGTACACTTATTCAAGGTGTAAGCAAATAGACAACGCGGTGCAGTGAATAGCACATAGTCACAGGAACTTCCTTCTCGCCACGAGGCGAAAAGTATGAAATGTGCATATGTGTTTTTGTTATCCTCCTCAACCCTCCCCTCGCATCTCCTAGCCGATTAATAAATAAGTTTCGAAGTTTTCCATACTTTACAAGTATTTATTAATATTTAGATGAAAGATTTTATTTAAAAACGCACGTCATGACTTGTTATATGTTGCCTCGTGTTTTCCGCACGTATTTGGGGCTTAGAATCTCGCATTGAGGTCGTTACTCGCGGTAAGTGAGAGGAATAAGCATAGGCGCGCGAAGAATTTTGGGCGGTCACGCGTGCAGGGCGCGCGCACAAGCTCGGCGGTGCTTGAAAGGCGCCGCAGTCTCGAAATGCGCCTAACGTCTGCAGCAGGGAGCACACATGCTGAGAAGCGGCCCATGCGACCGCCACTGCTTTGCGTGAGCAAACCAATTTGCGGCAAGCGAACGCCGGAGTGCTTGGTTCTGTTTTGCGCGCTCATTGTTTCCCTAGCACGGCGTTATCGTCTGCACGCCACCCGCACACGATGGGACACGTGCAGCACCGCTGAAAAACGCCGCTTTCGGTCCTGCAGCAGTTACGCGCAGATTTCCGCGGCTGCATTGGCTATTGCTCCAGTTTATGAAAGGGGCCACGATAACGAGGGCCCGAAGGTAAACGCGGTATACTGTGCAAGGCGCAGGCGAAACTGAAATGATTAATTCTCTCGACGGTGGAATGAAACCAAGTAAAATGCGTCCATTCCATATTCGCGCTCTCTTTTGGAGGCATTGAATAGTTAACTATGCCTAGTGCATAAAGCATTGCGTCCTGGCCCAGAAAAGGTACTACGAGAAATTTTCATTTCTCGTTTCCCATTTAGATTAGGTTGAGACTTGTAGAGCATTATGGAGTCGTGCTCCTTAGTTACTCTGAAGTGTATCCAAAGTACATCACAATGCCGGCGTCGGTCGCAGTTGCGAAAGTCTCTCCGCACGTGTAAAAAAATTATACCGTCTTCTAAGATATTACTGGCAGCATGTAATCAGTCTTCTGTGTAGCCCGCACTCTGCGATAAAAGAGTCTGCCCTTTCTGCTACTTTCTCCTTCGCTTTCTTGAGCGCTTTTAGGAGCACAAAGACAAGTGTGAAGCTATATTATTACATTACTCATCCGCTACAGCAAAAGTGTCTCTCCTACCACGAAAAGAAACTTGGTAAGCCGTGCAGAGAAAATTACGGAAATAAGAGACAGGTGCCGCACCGCCTACCGGAAGTTTCTGCACCGGCTTTTCGTAGTGTCATGGCATCTTACAACGCCTATTCAGGTCTATAGTTAACTACTTATAGGAAAAAATAGACTGCATTGCATTCTACAAGAGAACGGAGGACTCAGCCTTAGGCCACTTTAGAAAAAAGTTGGAGGACGCTTAAGCTTCGCCTTTAAGAGTGCAACGCGATAGCATTCAAAGGTCCCTGACTGCCATCTCACGCTTCCCGACAACTGCAGCTTATGTAGCAGTAATGTTTACCGGGAAACGCTGTCGGCAAACGCTATGCAAGAAGGCGAGCTTTCTGGTAGAAACGCGGCCTCTCGCGTGGATCCCGGAGGTGTGCACAGCCGCGCCAAAAAAAAAAATTACATCATTTTCAGGTTTGTGTTATTGTTTCCCACTTTTAATATTTAAGTCTGACAAGATTCAACATAAAAGCCATGCGCCGTCGGTGTTTTGTTTCATGACATTTGTGTGTGGGCTGTCATTCTCAAAGTTCTAAGGAATAGCTTTGTCAAGAATGTAACACAAGGTACGAGAAACCTAGTGATAGAATGCTGTGGCAATATAACCCGTATATATCACATGTCATATAGCAAGGCGTAGCATATACATATGTCTAAGCATATACGGAAATTTTCGCTCAAGCGTAACTCCACCGACGCCGGCGCCGACACTGGATTTTCTGCGACACGGTGCCCTTAACACTATCGCGTTAAAAACTTGTGGTGCCAAAATGGCCCAAATGCGAGAAAATTGCCTTGCCGTTAACAAAAAACGCAAGTTTACTTTTTATTATATTTTGTATCAACGAACTTGATCCCGCAATGCGAACGGAAAGAGAGATTGAAAGAATACTTTACTAGTCTAAATAAGCTTAGTGGTGCTATTCGCCGCTGCTTCCATGATATATATATATATATATATATATATATATATATATATATATATATATATATATATGATTGAAGCCCATGCGAGAAATGTCCCCCTTCCCTTTTTCCGTTTCTTTTTTTTATTTTACAAGATAGTGCACTTCCTGCGACCTATAAGAAATACTTATGGTTACCACATAAACAAAATGCGGAAAGCATAAACGCTTATGTCCAAGCGATCCCTTGTGGCATGTGCGAGCGTTAGTCACCATGTCCTAAAAATAATCAGCGCTTTGATCGGCTGACTGCACGTGCGGGGTGCTTGCAGGATATTAAGCAGTGCTGAAAATGCTATATGGAGTCGTGAATTCCCTTTCGCGGGCGCGGACTGCGCCATAATCACTGCACCCATTGCGGCTCCTTTGAAACACGGAGAAAATCCTTCGACACAGGCGGATTGCGAAATGCCTCCTTATTGAATCGGATAATGTGGAGCAACTAGCCGCGCGCGTTAGCACCGTAGCCATTGCCCGAGTCCGGGTAGTGCTGCTTTGTGAACTGAGTGTACCTTGCGCAATGGTGCCTGAAAATTTATAAGCCCTAAGAGGGGCGCTGTTTTCCGCATTATGCGGCAATGGGCACATACTTATTGAATAGGCATATGTACACAGTTGGAGGCTGTCGATTGCCTTAAGGATGGTGATGCCTTGAGAGCAGCGATAGCATTGCCAGAGCCTAATAATATTTTGGTCAATCATGGAGATGAAGAGTGCGCATTGCAACATGCTTGCAAACAGGGCGAGTTCTAAGGTCTTAATGTCGGCCAGCGCGCACGAAAATGGCTACAAGATGAGGAAAAGAGGGGATATTTTTATTTAATAGCATTTAAAAAGTGCGACACAAGACAGGCCAAAAGAACCACAGGACAATGTGTACTTTGCCAAGTATAACAACTACGAGGACAACAATCAGGCACTGCACCTCATGGTTCAGAAAAAAACACCCAATGCCGAATGGACTGAGTTGACCAAGCGGAAAGAAAACCTGCAAAATATTGCACTGCCGACCTCTGCCAACCTCTTGCTATAGACGGCAGATATGATTGGACAGAAAGTGGTCCACGTATGCTGATGATGTAAAACGCACAATTTAACCCTCGGATGTATATACTTTCGTGATGCCAGATAGCCAGCATTTTTTTAAAAAATTAGTTTTCTTACGTGTATTGAACACTAAGGCTGAATGCGTGGCCCTAGGGTACGCAATGTATTAATGGAAGACTTCTCAAACAGCATGTGCCCGTTAGGGAGTTCCGTAAAAGATGTACTAACATAGGATAACTATCTCGCTATGTTATCAATATCTGGATAAAGCTTTCGTGACAGTACAAAAGCGATGTTACTCGCTCAAATAGTAGGTGCAGTAGACAGACGCATGTTAAAACAGAATGCGTTAACAAACCGCCCGTGCTGCACCTGGTGGCATGCTCAGTGTATTCCGCAAAATTTATTACTGGGATAGTTGATGGAATATTAATAAAGGGACATTAAGCGAGACACACACAGACAGAAGCACAGTAAACACCAAGGAGAAAAGACGCAGCGTTATAGCCCCAAAATCATAAATACAGAAAGTAGGACAAGCAAGACGAAGCACTAGTCTTGTCTGTCCTTCTTTCTGTATGTGTGTGTGCGCGCCTAACGTCCATTTAGTGGTGTTCCTTCCACAACTTTCAGTACATGCAATTTTTATGTGAACACAGTCGCTCCCGCTTTCAACTGTCGCGACGGAAGGCAAGGTTTAATAGGTGAGCGATTACGTCAAGGCGACATGGTGTCGCTTTAATATTTAATTTAAAGCAACTTGCTTTAGCGCTTTACATAGTATTTCAAAGCGGGACGGCGCCATGCGATAATATTGATTGAAGAGAGGCACAGATGGGAAGCGCACTCGCAAGAGAGATGTTTTATTGCATGAATCCAGACACTTGTGTAATAAACATGGTTGGTAAGTAATGAGCTCTGTTTCAAGAGTCCACACAAAGAAAATGTGCTGTTTCAGTCACTGGAGAGGTCTCCCTGCGAATTTACTGTTCACTGATTACTTTCCCGGTGATGTAACGTTGCAAGGTAAAAGACTGCGGATTCGAGCCTCTTGCTCATATTTTGTCTATTGCCTACAATATAAAATTAAATTGTTGCATGAGAGAAAAACATGCCCAGTTCCAATAATGCTAGCGAGAAAGACGAAACATTATTAGTATAATTGTGAGGAAGAAGTCCGTTATGTTCGGCTGCGTATTAATTATTTTAGCGTACGTTTGTACCTTTGTGCGCGTGTCTTGATTTCTAATTTTGCATTTCGGAACCAATCAGCACCCCGTCTACACCTTACATTTGTCTTCATGTTTGGCTTCAACAATGTCTGACGTCCGTTTTTGTACTTTTTAATTATTAATCTTCTTTCTAATTGTTGAGTAAAAAAAGAAAGAGAGAGAGAAAAGATGAAGGAAAAGGAGCCTGTAGTACTCTAAACCGATATCGTCTATTTACTTTGTATTCATTTCTGTAAAGAACTTAAAAATTAACAATAAGGTCACAATGAAAAATACATTTACACGCTGATATTATAACACAGGCGGATGATGCAGCGTAAATGAAAAGGAAAAGAAGTCCCAGGAGTAATTTAAATTAGGCCAGGCTCTCCAACGAGGATGACAACATCAGTGCATTTTGAATTCCTAAACACTGTCCCCGCCGAAACGCTGTCGGTTCACACCTGCGGCCGCATGACTGTTGGCCAAGTGAGCACTTAATGCTTAAACCTCTCCGCTACCACTGCCGTTTACACGAAAAAAACAACAACAACACAAAACCAGCAGACAGGAAAGGAATGGACAGCGTAGGAGGCAGTTCCTATACAATGTTCGCCTTTTTCAGTACGGACTTTTTTTCCTTCCCCCAGAATGATCAATCAGACACTTTTCTGGCTAACATTCCTGCCAATCTCCCTTTATTTTCTCCTCCGCCTCCTCTATACGGACCCCTGGCTATGTCCGAAAAATACAGACGGGTGACCCAGGCGCATAATTGGACGCTCCTCGCCCCGCATTCAGTTTGCTTTCGATTAGAGTTCTCATATGCGGGCTTGTTCCCTATAAAGGACCAGTACACTCTTAGCACGGTACCTTCTATGGTAACCTGTAATCACAAGTAACTTATAAAATAAAGGTTACATGCAAAATATGTTGATGTTTTAATTAAATGTTGTTACGTATATATATATTTATAGGTTACAAGAGTCAAAATTGACGGATTTAAAGGTTAATTCAGCGCAAAGTGGCTTGTAACCTTTAGATTTTAACCTCTAAAGAACACTTCAGCGCATCAGTGAGGAGACCTACATCATGGATTGGACGTTTGTTGATAAATGTATCCTAATGTGTTCGTGTTCTGCATTTATGATCTGGTTATTACAAACGTAGTACTTCGGCAGTTCGGGCTGCATTCGGTCTTAATTTCTGTCAGCCAAGCAGTTACATTTTTCACGATATAAAAACAAAAAAGAAATCTTGCACGATCGCACTTGCGTGTTCATCCGCGCGCTGTTCTTTGACGACCCTCCATACTTGGCGCACAGCCTTATTTGAAATATCAGCAACGAAGACTGTGTCATCGAATGATCTGGCGTGCACTGCCTGCCGAAACCCAGCGGTCGAACGTCGCGGAAGCCCCCTGCTCTCGCACGCATTCTAGCCACCATGAGAGAGGCATGGAACATCGGTATTTCAACACGAGAAACAAAAGTGGGCGAGTTTCTTTAGAACAATGAATATTTTTTAACAAATTTCATGTACGAGGCGAGAAAGAACAGTTGAAGAAAAGCACACGAACGCGATGGGTCTTTCAGTAAAAGGTTGTTGAAAACATTGGATGGTTCTATCACATATCAATATAATTCAACTTGTCTACTAAAATGTCCCTGTGCAGAACCTTTCAGTTGTCTGCATACATTTTCTGCCTTTGACCGGGTTCGTTTCATTCCCTGCACTGCCTTGATGCTGTCAACCAAAAATTTCCCATGCTTCAACCATAAGCGCTCAAGATGAGGTTAATAGTTAGTGTGCAAGAAGTGTGTGCCTAAGAAAACCATGCCGACACGTGGTGCCAGCTAGGCAGAGTGCGTACATAAGTATAAACGCGCGGCGAGGGAACTGGGGATGCGGTACGCGCTAGGCGACCGGCGTAAGTGCTTTGAAATGGACAACAATCTACATGTCGGCGAACCATTCTGCATTGCACTTAGAATGTTTTCTAATAAAAATTGTGCCAACTGATTCCACTGCCAGCTTTATTTGTGCATTTTAAGCTGTGCCGAAGATTGGCACTACAACGACAGCAAATTTAAGTTACAGCAGACCCGACACGCGCCAATCGTTCAGTGAAATCAACAGGATGCCGCTACACTCACATAAAAGCGAGCGCCGTCCGCTCCGTTGTCTTTTTAGGAGACATAGACAGATGAAAAGAGCCTTAAATGTGTGAAGCCGCCAACTGAGAAATGAAATCTTTGCCACTGTCCAAACACGAAATGCTTCCACCATCACACCGATAACATCACTGGCACCTTTGACATTTATTTCTGTAATTCATTGCTTGTTTTCATTTTTGTTTTCATTTTTGCTTGTGCCTCTAAGTGCTTCTTTCTAACATGGCGGAAGCGAGCAGGCATCAGCCACACTGGAGTGCGGCCATCCACGGTGCTATCATCTCTCCTCCTCGTTCCAATCGAGATGACTCGAGTTGCACGCTGGGAAGATTTTAAGCGGGAGCGGGAGGCTCGGAGCCGGCGGGAGTGGTTAGCGCGCTGTCGTCCTGTCGTTGTAGTAGTTGTCGTTCTGAGACGGCCATTATATTTGACTTGTTTGGATACCATCCGACCGCCATTGTCTGCTGCCACCACTTGTAGCCTGCAGTAGTTATTACCGCTTCTACTGGGAACTTGCGCCATCCGCTGCACCCTCATGCCTTCGTGCAGCAGAGACCTTTTCGGTGTGTTGCGCGGTCGCTGCAACGAGCCGGGTTGTGAGTGCAAGCGATACACTATTCTGCGCCTGTCGGAAAGTGACAACCTGGTGAGGTGTGAATATTGTGACCACGTCCCAAATGCACACGGAAAAATATGTGATCTCGGTAAGCAGAATTTTTGCTTTTAATTATTTTTCGGTGGATAGTACGTGAATTCTTTATAGTTCGCAATTAAACATTTGACATAGTGCATGCTCTCGCTGCGCGTAAGTGTTTCTGAAAAAAAGTTATTGTTGACATATTTGCTTCTTTATGCTCTTCGATTTACATTGAGCTAAATCTGATGTCATTTTGTGCAAATATTGGATTAGACCTTTCTAAAATATTGAGCTTGTCGGCGGGATGAGTTGTGTCAGGGCAACTAAATGACCTTAACAATACGTTTCTTGTACTGGCACCGTGCTTTGGGCTGACGTAGTTGACAGAAATCGTTCAGTATTGTAGAACTTGCCTCGCGCACCCTCCGTTAGCCATGCTGTGGTGGTGCGTGACTGCCCGCGCCCTGGCCTGGAGGTAATCTCCGGTGTGTGCAGAGGTCGGGCAAGCCGAGGCGGCTCGTGGTTGCATTTCCGCTTTCTTTCGGTGCGCGTAGTGCTGGAGGTCGCGTAATCTCAAAAGTTCGGAGACGCGTTGAAGGGAGCAACAAAACAAACGTTCGCTCCCCTCTGCGTTCTTCAAGCCAACTTGACAGCGATTGTTCGCGGTCGTCAAATGAGATATGTTCATTTATGCCTGTGCTCGCGTGACACCATGGTTATTAGTAAGCTAATGATTACTGTTACGGCAGGTAAAACCACGTACCTTAGTTTGAGTAGTGGTCTAATGCTTTGCTATCGCTATTAGTGCTTCGCTTTTGGGGTGAAAATGCGTGTTTTTTCTATTTTCTTTTAGTCAAACGGGCGAATAATTTAACATGGGAATTGGTGGTTAGCATTGACTAACTGCGAAGAATACACAATTCTCTTTTTACCGCAATGTCACCCCTTCTCTTACATCTTGCATTCAAATTTCGCACAATGATGTATAATTATATACAGCGTTATTTCGGAGAATACATGTTGTATAGCTTTAGCACGAATTTTGCTTATGTACGCGTTTTTTTTCGCCTAGAGCTCTGCAATGCGCTCTGCATTACTTTGTGAACACTAATGATGTTCTTTCGTTGCGTCTATCATTTCAGAAACGAAAAATGCAGCCGAGGCAAAGGCGCAATGCAATGTGCCAGGCACCGTGTTCGAGGGCTCAGTGTCAGATGAAACTGTGGAAGCTTGCACATCTAGTCTGTCCTCGGTGCAATATGGTTAGTATAATGTGGAATGTTAGCCAAAGCTTTTTTGATTGCCTAGTGTATCAAATATTTTAAAGCGAAGCTTTCTTTGCCACTTCCCTCGACTTTTCCACTGCTGCTGCTGTCGCTGACCTGCACGCGGCGCCAGGGAGTGGTTGAGTACGTAATGTATATAATGTACGCAATGTACCAGAAATTGCATTGTACGTGTACATAGTTGGGACGCAGGAGTGGCGTCTGTGAGCCCTTTCCAGCAAGAACTTATAAAAAGCCTCCAGGAGCGTTCCTATTATCCTTTAGTGACATTTCAGTTCTATATAGTTCAGCAAACAAACGAAAATTAGTATTATACTGATTACTTTTAGTAAAATAACATTTCATTGCTTTTTCCTGCATGCTTACTATAATGAGAGCTAAAGGTGAGCCAGTTCTAATTTTCCTTGATGTAGAATGGTTGGGCTCTTTGGGGTTGAGTTGTGCTCTGCAGTACTGCACGTTTTTTATAAATTTTACTTCGTCAGTTCACATTATACTGTGCATATTTAATGTTTGATAGGCGAATGTTTATAGGCTCTAACTGTCTTTGTAGGCTCCACTGCCCAATGGTGATATCCAGATTGCAGCTCCCCACTTCTACACATGCAGCGAGCATACGTGTGTTTATGCTGGCAGCAGGCAAGAAATAATCTGGGTCTCGAACGGCAGCCTGGAGCTAACTGTAATTTATTGTATTTTAACCTACTACATCAAGAACCTCGATCATCCATATGCATTTGCACAATTCCTGGCGCTGATGCAGAAACTTGTGCTTCCCAGCAATGTTGTACCTAGAGGCCTCATAAATGACAGATTGAGGTGTTTCTTTGCCCTTCTGAAGAAAAAGAATGTGATTTGACTCAACGTCTAGTTAAAAATTTTCACCTTGCATTAATGTTCACTTGTTGCCAGGAGGTGGTGAATAGATGCATCATTTTGTGCATTACATTTGCATGCCTTTTTTATAACTGTTTTATTGAAAATTACTGAGGTAATACATCCATTCATGCAAGTGGCACTTACTCTTGTGTACAAGTATTTTATTTAGCTGCTCAAAATTCTTAAATTCGTGCAATGTGAATTATGGCGGCCTTGCTTTGTCACTGAGTTATTCTAACTGCTAGCCTCTAGATGATAGAGTAATTGTGCAGTACTATGCATAGTAGTGTCCTAATGACCTTTTTCAATATTGATTTTAAATAGGTAGTGCATTCAAAAAGTTAGAATCCCATCCTTGACATTGTTAGCTAGACAGTAAAATGTGTCTTGTAGTAATATTAATTAAAAAAATTTCATGTTTGTATTGTCATCACCACTTCCAGCCTTTTTTCATTTGGCCCTACAAGCCAGCACTTTGCACATCTCCTGGTTAAGCTTTGTCTGATGTTTGTAAGAGCAACAAGTTGTGTTTTGATGCCAGTGGTGGCCAATGCTAACACTAAGGAAACGTTGCTCAGGTATAGATGGGCTGCATGCATGCATGGCCTTGTGGTCCAGTCTTCTTTTTTAGGTTCACCTATAGCCAATACTTTGTATATTTTTTTGCATTGGCTACATTGCATTGGAAGCGTCTTTATTGACCTGCTCTAATGCTGCACAGGATGTGTAAAGCTTTTTTTATGTAGTGTCCAATGTGGATCTGAACACAAGTGTCCAGTTTTTGTGCCTGCAATCACATGTACTAATCTTTGCCTCGTTTTCTTGCTTCCTGACAGCAGTACAAGTTTTTACATGGACAGTCAACACGAATTTATTGACAACATGCATGGCTGAAACACGGTGATATGATATTTAAAATTCCAGTGATATGATGCTAGTGATAGTATTGTCTTAAATTTCCAGATCTAGTCATGTGCCAGCAAGGCCTGCTGTATTTGTGGTGTATTCTATGTTGTATTTTCAAATAAAGATGTTGCATTGTGAAGTTAACCTTATACTGCCTGTGGAACTGTCAATTTATACTTAAATCATTTATACAAGCTAACGGTGCCTCCTACTCAGGCGTTCAAATTGTGTTTTGAACTGTATTTTTGGGAACATTACCGTTACATATTTGCTCAAAATGTGTCGCACGGGGAGTTTCATTTTGTCAGAAATCCCAAGGGATACTAGTATACTAGTATCATAGTAGCCCTTTGTTGGCTGAAGTATTACGATTTAAGTGATTTAAATGAAAGTAAACTTTTGATACCACATTTAGTTGAGCGTTTCTTTTTTTTTCAGAGAATTTCATGTGGGCCCCGCTCTTTACATGGTCCGACGAGCAGGGTGCGGCCTAACAACGGGGAGGCGCCACCTTGGGTTTTGTTCCAGAAAGGCCAAATCTCCGCATGGTACACCGAGCCGGCTGCCACCAAACAACAGAGGTGCGTTATTTCCTTCTTTTGCGGTTCTCTCTGCTTGCGCCTCTTCTTTCTTGCGCGCTTCTTTTCGCGGTCGGATTAAGCAGCCGACAACCATGCGCGGAGAAACGTGAGCCCTCGCGGAGGACGCCACTCGGCCAGTCCTTTTTGGACGCTGTCTTCACACGTGGTTGCGCTTCGAAATAGTTCACCTGTCCACCTCGTGTGGTTTCCACAGGAAAGGGTGACCCTATGTCTCTCTCAGTCTAAGCAAAAAAAAAAAAAAAAAGAAGAAACTGCGTTTTGATGGCAAATTAACTTACGCAAGCCGTAACATCTCTTCGACTGCGATGATATCTAGTCAAAAAATTCTCTAGCTATCAAAAAGCACAACAAGGAGGAGCGCGGGAGTACAGATCTCTACTTACGAATGGCATAGTAAGTGACAGACGCATACTGTTTTTGGGTATAATTGTGTAGCTGTTTAGCAATAAATGCAGCAAATTTTTTGCTTTGCTTATGAAAAACGGCAAATGTTAAGGCCCTTTACCCGTGCTGTTGCTGTTTTTCTCCTGCGCATGCATTTACGTTTACTGTATGGATTGTACCAAGGGTATCATTCAGCATGCAAAAATCAAAAAGGAAAATCAGCCAGCTGAAATTCATTTTTTTTTCATTTTCGCATGCTAAATGATACCTTAGGAACAATCCACCGAGTAAACAAACGCATGTGCAGGAGGATAAAAACCGCAACAGCGTCAGCCACAGGTCTGAACACTTGTAGTTGGCAAAGCGAAAACTTGCCTCATTTATTGATTAGCAGCTACAGAACTGTAGCCCAAAAGAATATGAGTCTGTCACTTACAATATACTATTCGAAAGTAAAGAAATTTCTCTAGCTCCCGCGCTCACTTTTGTTGTACTTTTTGGGGTAGTAGGCTGCATTTTGACTTAATATCTTTTAGGTCAAACAAGAGATGTTGCGGTATGCGTAAGGTCTAGGTTGCCTGCAAAACGCAATGTTTCTTTTCTTTTTTCACTTAGGTTGAGAGAGACACAGGGTCACCCTTTGTCCCGAAAACCGCACGAGGTGGACACGTGAACAGTTCGAAGCGCAAGCGTATGTAAAGGCAGCGTCCGGAAAGGACTGGCCGAGGGGCTTCCTCCGCAAAGGCTCACATTTCTCCGCGCACGGTTGTAGTCTGCTTAATCCGGCCCCGGAAAGAAGCGCGCAAGAAAGAAGAGGCGCAAACAGAAAGAAGCGCGAAAGAAGGAAGAGACGCGCCTCTGTTGCTAGGCGACAACTGCCTGGGCGGAGCATGCGCAGAGCAACGGGCTTTTATGAAGCATCCCGCAGAAAGAAGCCCGAAAGAAAGAAGAGCCGCGTCCCCGTTGCTAGGCGACACCGGCTCTATATACGGAGCATGCGCAGCACGGTGTCCATCTGGGACCTCCTGCAAGCCGCTTTGTGTAAACATTTTAATCGTTCAACCGGTATATTGTAAATGTAACCTTTATATTTAGGCAAAGGCACTCAATACTGTATGCCTATACTAGAGGTTAAAGTGTTGTAACCTCTAGTTGAGGTGCACGCTTTCTTACCTTTAATAGAAGTTAAATTTGTAAAGGTTAATGTGTAACTTGTAAGTTAAAGGTGCACAAATCTGTGAGAATATACCCCTCTAATAAACGTTACCGTGCTAAGAGTGTACTCCCGAGCATGCAGGGTTCCTCCCCTATCGCGCATGTCGAAAGCGGCTCATCGCCTAAGTTCCTTACAGACAGGCAGCAGAGAAACGGGTCCAGGGTCGCCGGGGGACGAGCAGGGTGGCCCAGCGGGTTCAGCGACACTCGAGCTGGCGTCCGACACGAGGCTGGCAGCGGAGCCACACAGGGACGATGCGGCCAGCGTGGGCACGACGAAGTCAATCGGACGCTCCTGCCTGCGAGGTCCAGAGAGCGGCCTGCAGCGGCTCTGCTCAAGACCAACCGTCATCCGGCGCATCATGGAGAACAAAAGGCACCTCGCGGATAGTGGACGGGCCCTGAGCTTCGAGTAACCCCGGTATTAAAAGCAATAAATGCGACTCCGGCCGTTTACTAATAAGCACACCACACAAGCAGTCTTGCCTGCACACGCATCGTGTTCAAACTGCTAATCCACAAACTAGCAATGTGGACAGCCCGAAATCGGTTCTTTTGTGCATCACAGAAATTAATGGGCTGTGAAACACCTGGAGGCTATCTGTCACACTTCTCACTTACCTGTATAATAAAGCAGATCAATACGAAAGTGACAGCACTTCCGGCTCTACCTTCTCGAACGTGAGAATTAATGCTTCGATGACAGCTCAGTTGCGCAGTCTCTGATCTGTAAGCAGCATTCATTGTGTATGTATGTCAAAAGCTATCATTAAGTAAAAAGGGTTTTACGTCTCCTCCCTCGCGCTTCTGTTGTATTGTTTTCATCCGCAGCGAATATTAGCTCTTCGGCCGCAGCGAAAGCGAGGAGCGCGTGCGCCGAGCTCTTAGCAAGTGCATTGTCAGACATTGAATGCCAGCCGAGTAATTATTATCAACGTGAAAATGTGAAGGCGCCGGTGCTCCGAGCTTTGGCTGCCATAAAGAGAAGCAAAAACGAAGTGCACTTCTTCAAAGGCTCATCTTACATCAAAGGGGCAACGCTTTTGTAGTTAATTAATGCTTCTCTCGGAGGAATAGGCGCTGACAGAGGGCTGAAGCATCTTTCACACTCCATGAGTTGGACAAAAATGTGCAGGAGTTCTGCTGGCATTACGCGGCTGCGAAGTTTTGTGCTCTATTTTTATTATGGAACTGACACCCACACCATTTATCCATTATTGAGGGGCATGTGTACAACAAAGAGGCGGGTCGATAAAAGGTACTTTATGATCGTGGCGCGCTTATGTGGGCAGATGAGTCTTGTTGCTAAATATACACAAACTACTATTATGAAGTTTCAATGTACCGCTTGCGTAAAGCACGATACTGGCCATAAATAACATTGCTGCTTGAATGTCGCTGCAAATTTGAGTCAAACCCCCTTTCTTCTTCTAAAACATAGCACTGCGTATAAAGGTGCTTTGGGGAGCATGTGAAACGTTTTCATATAGTCTTTTAATCCTCACTGTCACGATTTTACATACCAACGCGCCATTGTATACACACTCACTGATCCACCAAACCAAAACACCCATGCCAGACTGGATTTACAACCACCCGAGCCATTCCATGCGATATGGGGTGCCCAAACTAATGTTAGCCGAGCTGTTCAACGAAAAAAAAAGATACAGATACAGATACACGGTGCAAGATACAGCTTTACGACGTGCCGTGTTCGGGGGATGGGGGGGGGGGGGCGGGGGTGTCATACCTCTGACGACCGAACACCATGGGTCTTATAATTGTATCTTGCATTGTGTTTCTAAATATTTTTTTTCGTTGAACAGCTTTGTAACATTAGCTTGGACACACGGTATATGTCGCTCAACAATCTGAGAGGTTTCTTTTTAAAACTGTGCCCCTTTAATGGATCGCGCAAAGTCTTTTACCAAATTACCCATGACAAAATCGTTGTCATGCGAAGAACTCTTTCAGTTCGCAAGGTACTATCGTGGACAAATGAAACTAAAACAGAAAATTATGAAGTAGAACGAGTCTTATTAATAATGACACGAGAGCACGCTTTTGTACCGCTACTATCTTGTCGCCAATGATGGTGGAAGCCTCAAAGCTTGCAAGCCGAACTCATGCCGACATCGCGGGATGTGTTCAAAGCGGAAACGAAGTGATGAATTGTAGTTAGGCCTAAGTTGTTCGCGTTAATGTCTCCACGATATGCACGTAAAACAAGGTTTCATATGAAAATTCACAATTAATTTTTCTTGTTCAGTGATGCAGAAATTTGTCTGAGAGGTCTACTCAGGTCCTGTGTCGATATGCATTAGTGTTCGTCGGAGAGGTCATTAGTGAAGCGCATCTTTCATATCCCCAATAGTGAATGAAATTTGCCCAGGTTTACAATAGTTATGATAAACTTTTTTCTCGTATTTATATAGTTACACCTGATTGCCCATGAAGGACATTTCTTATTGAAAGCGCTTTCAGGTCAACCCAAACTGCGTCTTATATGCTAAAAAATACATAAGAATATTTATTTTAAGCGCTTTCGACTATGATTTGACCATTGAGAGGGACCAAATAAAGATGCCGCACACAGCATATATGGCAGAGCACATGATTAGTATTATACTGGTTAAATTCTTTCATTTTAATTTTTGCTCTAATCCAGATATTTTTGGAAGTCGCTCTCCGTATTGTACCGTTCCGTAACTTCGACGCACAACACATCGGCAATCATGTTGCACATTGTGCAGAAGACCCGGACCCTGTCGACCTCGAGTATTCAGCCATCGTGAACTACCACAGAGGGCGTCGCTTGCGATATCCACCACCCCATCGAAATCTAAAGAGAGAATATGCCGCTGCCTGGCGTAGGCTCCAGACAGGCACTTACACGAACCTACACATATTACATCGGATACACACCACAGCCTACAGGGACGAATGCCCATGGTATGGGGCCACGCCAACCCTATACCACATTACTTGGGAGTGCACACTACACAACATGGAACACCCAGACACGAACACCACGAGGGAGCAATGGGAGGCACTGCTGTCCAGCTCGGCCCTCGACGACCAGCTCAAGCTGATAAAGAGAGCTGAGAAGATGGCAAGAGCCAGCGGAGCCCTGGACTAAGGGCCCCGACCATTAGCGGTTTTTCTGATTATTCTTTTAATAAAGTTTATCTATTTATGTACGGTACACGGCGTTCAGCTGCAACGAGAAATTCTGCAGCAGATACGGGCTCAAATGTTCATTCCTGCCGAAAGAGTTGTTAGGAAAACTGCCGGCTTTATCCTGCGGTGACACCTTGTCGGGCCAGTGACAAGCAGCGAGGTGGACCGAGAGTTTTCCAGTGACATAGTTTGCACGTCCTCATATCTTGAGACCAGAGGTATTACATGTGTGGTGCGCAGGGGTTGCCAGCCAAACCATTAGACCCACTCATAAGCGCGCACCCAAGCCCGAAGGCGTATGTGTTGTGCGGCAAAGTCAGTACGAAACAACGCCGAGCATTGGCGCAGGGCCCAAATTCAAAATTGAATACCTCGCTTAGAAGAAAAAAAAATCACTCTAATCCGACCACCCAGCCAATTGCGTAGAAACGAAGTCATCCATAAATGTATTCTGCCACATTTCAATTTAGACGATCGGAATGCGAAGGAACTAGATGAGCATTGCGTGAAGCCCAGCAGAAGATGTAAGGTCCTTTGGTCGTTCTTTGTTGCACCTTAATATATATATATATATATATATATATATATATATATATATATATATATATATATATATATATATATATATATATATATATATATATATATATATATATGTGTGTGTGTGTGTGTGTGTGTGTGTGTGTGTGTGTGTGTGTGTGTGTGTGTGTGTGTGTGTGTGTGTGTGATGGTTTTTCTTAGCCACCTGTACTTAATATTGTTGATTTTAATGTAGCGGGATCTTCGTTAGCCTGTTTCCTCTGGTTCATACTTTGTTTACAACACAACGCTTATGTTATATTTTTGTCTCATTGATATGTATGTGTTATCGTAATGGAATTATAACTTACTTTTCATTTTTTTTCGTCCTGCTGCTGCCAACATGTCAGAAATTAGAGCCGGTCAAGTATCGGCGAGCAGTTATTTCTCCTAATCTTTCGGCAGAACTTGTACGAGTGCAAGGAAATAAATTCATATTCAAACTTTTAACGAATAGCAACAACAACTTCAGTGGGGAAATTGCGACAGCAAACGTGCAGAAATGAATATTTTGGCATGTTTTTCATTAGTGCAAATAGAAAATTTACTTAATTTTGGCCGGAGAGCCATTTCACCGAAAGATTCATTTCCGGGAGAATCGGTTGTAGTTATTGGACAAACAAAAAGAAAATAGTTTTTAGAAAAAATATGCTAAAAGTAATACGCATTCTCCTAACTCAGGGGTATGCGAAACAGTTCAGTGCAAACTATACAAATGAACGTTAATATCTTGTTTAGGTAGAAGCAGTGTACATTTTACAAAATAATTATTGTAGCATGGTGCAAGGAAGTATAAAAAAGTATAGCTTCCCGTGCTAAGTTGTCATAAATATTAGCAAAATTAGAAAGCGACATTTTCAGGAGAAATAATTCGGCAAATGACTGCGTACAGCAGCCATTTAAATCACTGTGTGATTTAAGGAGACATATGTCCGACAATTCGCGTCCAATGACTCACATAAAAGAGTAAAGCAAAATGACGGTCACTGTACAATGTCAGAGCAATTCAGGGGTCCAATTCTTGAACCTGTTCACTGCCTATGTGCCATTCTTTGGGGAACTTTGGGGAACTGAACCATTTATCACAAGTAACACTACACAGAAACAAAAAAACAAAAGCGAAGGGCCGAGCCTGTGCAATGCGCCCCCTTGCTATGGACCTGTTTGGTGCTCATTAACTGGCGTAAGAAGTGAAGCCGACGCTTTTCGCACGCGGCCATCAAATGGACGCCTCAGCGCGGCGCTTACGCTATGCAGCCGCCGTAGAAATGCGGCTCGTTGGTGCCGCGGCGAAGACTGCGCCGGGACGTGGGCGAGGGCGTGCGGTCGTTGGGGCCGGCCACCGCGATGGACACCCTGGGTGAGCGGCTGCAGTCCAGGCGCTCGTAGGCGCCGTGGTCTGCGGCCGGCTGGTCGTCCGTCTTGCGCCGGCGGCGCTGCAGCAGGCAGGCTACGCTCAGCGCCAGCAGCAGGCAGGCGGCGGCCGCAGCCAGGGCGCCCGGCAGCGCCGCACTCTGCAGGAGGCCGCCAGCCGGGCCTGCGGGGGGTCCACACCACGCGAGCTGAGGCGGAGAGTGTGTGGGCGGCACTCCGCGTTCGAACGCGACCGGGGCAGCGAACACGATCACCGAATCGTGGTGGTGGGTGAAGTAGAACTTGCAACCTGCCCCGACGGGTTCATTCATGGTCGAGATAATGTTGCCCACTCTAAAATACACTCCTCACACTCGTCGTCGTTGGCTCGAGCGTCCAGAGGCGCCCGCCTCACGCCGTCACCAAGATCGACCCGACGGTATGTCGGAAAATACGAGTGTACGAACGAGTGGGTTATACTAGTTCATGGTAAAATTCGAGTGCTTATAGACAAGGGTCGAAGTGGTTACAAGGGAAGCGAATTGCTCTGTTCAATTATTTTTGGTTCAAGCTTCCGAAGAGATATCTCCACTTACAGAAGCACGTATATGCTTCCGTCATAGCCATGATACCTTCTGTGTGAACAAGACAGCATAGTGACGTGTAAATAACGCTATGCGGACGGAAAGGTGAGCAGAACAAGAGGGCAAGAGTGGTTTTACGTTCCTCCTAATCACTTTTAATTCGAATCATTCTTTAACTCATACCAGCAACACTGCGTTATTTTATTATATGGTATTTAGGAGATGTTGTCGCCTTTAATTGGCGCCAGCTATTCCTTTTCACATAAGGACTTAAAAAAGCTCATAACAAAAATAGTAAAATCATAACAACACAAAATCCGGTAACATAAGTACACTGATGTCACACTATAACTGAAAGACAATTACAAATCATAAAGACACAAAGTGCAGTCACGTACGTAGATAATGCCGCACTAAAACTGAAAGCCAACTCAGAAACATAGCAACACAAAGTCCAGTCACATAGGTGCACTAAAGTAAACACACAGTCCGGTCACTTAGACTAAAACAAGGGCACATAAGAAATGACGGATTAAATTATTATGAAGTTACAAAAAGCAGGCACTAGATTGGTCAAAGTCGGATAAAAGAAAAACATAGAATGCGCTATCATATTTACACACTCTACTCAACACATTCCGAGAATATTGCTCGCTACTAGAAATATTTGAAGGGCCAGTAATGCTCGTCTTTGCAATGAGTATGTAAGCCAAGAACCTAAGATCTCCCTGTGACTCAAGGGCCTGCGATCTAATGCCACTAAATCAAGAGCTAAGCGTTGTCTGCGTCGTGTACACTGTAAAATAATTTACACCCTTAAATGTGAAAAAGGGTGTCGATGTGTTTATAACTCACACCTTTAGGGTGTAGACGGGGAATGCGGGAGATGGAAATTCAAGACGATGAGCAAAACGTGAACAAAGTGAATGCAGGAGCCAGCGTTTGGACAAGTGGACTTGCCCACTTGGACAAGCCTTGTCCAGTGAACAAGCCTTGAAGAAGATAAGTCGACTTGTCGAAACGTTGGCTCCTGCATTCACCTTGTTCACGTTTTGCTCATCACCTTTAGGGTGTGATTTATATAAAGGACATCCTAAGGGTGTGAGTTATAGACACATTTACACCCTTACTCACTTTTAAGGGTGTAAATTATTTTACAGTGTAGCGGACATCCTAGCCGAAGATGCTGTACATCTTCATCAGCGTGGCCACAAGTGCATTCCTCAATATCAGCTCTTGAAATTTTATGTAAAAAGTGTTTTGCGTACGCGGTACCGAGCCGAAGACGGTGAATCAGCGTTTCAAAGGATCTGATTGTATTTAATGTGGACGGGATTTTGAATTGAAGACATGGGTCAATGTGAAATAAATCTGAAAATTTCGAGTTCTGATCAAACCGTGTCACTTTGCAACAACGAGCAAGTAACTTTGCAACCACTGTTTTAGTAGGCGGCGCAATTTCGCCTTGTGTTAGAGGGAGACCATGTGTGGCGTTATTTACATGTGCTTGTCAAGCGGCCTTATCTGCTGCAATATTACCAGGGATATTTCAGTGGCCAGGTATCCATTGGAACATTAATGTACGATTTTCTTCCCTTGCTTTTTGAGTTTCTTAAGTATATCGTTAACTAACGCCATGTTTTGCGAATTGATGATGTCACGATGAAGTGAAGACAAAGCTGTCTGCGAGTCACAAAGGATGACCCATTGTTCCCCATTTTGCATCGAACTTATGTAGCGTAGCAAAGACAATATTGCAAAAAGCTCTTCTGTTGTTGCTGACGTCGCGTGAGATAGTTTAAACGTTTGTATTTGGTTCCATTGTGGAATGACAAAGTCAGCTGTAGAAGAATTTCTTTGGCAAGAACCACCTGATTATAGTCAGGGTATCGAAAGTATATTTGGTATAACGCCAGTTGTTGTGCTACTAGCATAAACATATCTCGTTTGCGAATAATTCTTTCAACCGAATGTTCCATTTTTGGAGTTACAAGTCGCTACGGAGCGTAAGGGATATCTGAGAACCAAAATCCCTGATGTGGTAGTTGATCTTTGCGCACCTGAATCAACGAATTGATGTTCGCCCTGTCGCTCTTAATTAGTGCACTTGCTAGTGGGTGCCTTTTGTGCTGCGCTGAAACGCGAAAGTAGTGTCGACAGGTTTCAACCATCCTCAATATAGGAAATGAACGATGACGTGCCTTTGCAATTACTAAGGAACTTGAGATTGCTCGAGGAACACATAAGCATATTATAATGCTCCTAGCTATTTATCGCTGGAGTCTCTCCTCAGATGAACAGGAGATTCCATGCAGAACAGGTGAAGAATGTGCTATCTTTTGCTTTATAAGTGCATTATGTACTTTTAGTAAAGATGAAACCGACCCTCCTCATGTCGTGCCTGCTACACGAAGAACATTTATTAATGAGTTTATTTGTTCTGCGAAGTTTTTAATGTGGGAATTCCAAGAAAGTTGCCTGTATAGTATAACCCCCAGAAATTTGTGTTGTTTCACTACGTGTAATAGTTGATCCTCAAGGCACAGCTGAAGATCCTTTAGATGTCCTCTGGTGAAAGGCAACACAGCCATCTTACTGTAAGACGGTTCCATTCCTCTTTCCTTGAGAATTTGTCCACAATGTTTAGGCCTTCCTGCAAAGTTGATTGAACAAGGCCTACACCTAAACCAGAGGCCCAAATGCAAACATCATCCGCATATATAGAGCAGTATAGTGCAGGTGTTAATCTCCGCGGTAGATCCATGAGCGCAGAATTAAAGAGAAACGGACTTAAGACAATGCCTTGTGGGGCTCCTTGAATAATACAATGAGAGGAACTTTTTCCTTCGTTGTTTGAATAAATATTGAACTGCCATCCAAGAAGCTGGATATCCACCGTAGCATCCTTCCAGAGACTCCCAGTTCTAGCAGGCCACATAGTATATCAGCATGGCTGACTGTGTGGAAGGCTCGTTTAATGTCTAAAGAAACCGCTATTGTGACATTTCCCCTAGCTCGCTCACGTTCAACATACATAACGATATCCAAAATTGCATCCATGGTGCATCGCCGCATTCGAAATCATGTCACGTGATCGGGAAGCGCTTCTGTTTGCTCACACCACCTTTGCAGCATAGCGTCAATCATTTTCTCCATGACCTTGCATAAACAGCTCGTCAGACTCAGAGGACTCAAGCTACTTACACATACGGAAAGTTTTCAGATACCTATATTGAAGCCTGGCAAAACTTTGCGGTATGTGTAAGTAGTTAGGGAAGTAAGTAGTGTGCGTAGGCAGGCTGACAGGTTACTATCTCCCCCCTTTTCAAGCTTCTTTAATTAAACATTACTGTAACGTCCTAGATTGTGAGAGCGAACCACACTCTTACAGCGCAATACAACGATGCTCAAACCAACAGGCCAGCATCGCATGCATATAAACATAAATTATGCATGCGTACATACTTCTTTTATTTCCTGCTGCACGTCGCATAGCAACAGCTTCTTTAAAGAGAGATAAAAAAACGAGAGCACATGTGCGCGCGTTACAGATGAAAGAATGCAATGCGCGAATAAAATACTATCCTTGGGGTGCGTCACGTTGCACATAAACAAAATGTTTAAAAAGGGGAGGAAGAACCAGTTTCTCAATATTGCACCGCCTGCGGGATTGGTCCAGGTTGAAACGAAAGAAATGACCAAGGCATTTATTGAGCGTAGCAGAATACAAAAGTCGTCATAGTCATCGGTGCCACACTATGGTCATCACGTTGATGCTATTGGGACACACAGGCTCGTGTCACGAAAACAAATGCTCGCCTTAGGCAAACATGCTTGTCTGTCTGGTAACCCTTCGTACACCCAAGCAATTCTGGATTGTCGCATAAGTACCTGACAAATGCTTCGGGTGGGATTGGATTGGAAAATCTTTAGTAAATGTCCTGCAGGACGCACGTCAACGCGCAGTGGGCGTCTCCCACGCAGGGACCGACAGGGAATACCTGGCGGCCGCTGCGCGAGCCTGCTGGACGGCCCATTACTGGTCTCGTAGGAGCGGGCTTCTTAGGGTCTTCTCCCACTTGTCGGAGGTAGAGTCGGGCGGAGCGTTTTTGCAATCCCAGAGCACGTGTGCGAGTGTCGCCGTGACCCCGCACGAGGGGCACGCATCGTCTGGGTAGACGTCCGGGTAGATGATGTGTAAGGTGGCGGGGTTTGGATAGGTATCTGTCTGCAATAAGCGTAGCGTTAGCGCCTGCGGCCTGTTTAATTTGGGGTGCGGGGGCGGAAAGAGTTTGTAAACGTGTTTGGTTATTTCATTGTAGGTTACTGGGACATCCCTGTTCGCCTCCAACTCATCGAGACGTGGTTGCCCGGAGGTGACGGCGCGGTCGGTAAGCGCGCGCGCAGCGACGTGGGCTGTCTCGTTGAGGTTGGGCGGGGCGCCCGGGATCCGACCCAGGTGGGCGGGAAACCAGATGACGGTGTGGTGTTTGAGGGTGCTTGGATCAGCGCCGTGGAGGACGCGTAACGCCTTGACGGAGACGACTCCTCTCTCGAACGCTTTGATGGCCGGTCTCGAGTCGCTGAATATTGTCGTTCGCTTATCGTCGAGCATTGCCAGGGCTATGGCCACTTGCTCCGCCACCTCGGGATCACGTGTGCGTACCGTGGCGGCGTTTAAAGTCCGTTGCGAGGACGAGACGGCTACCGCGGCGAAGGCTCGGTTGCATCGGTAGGCGGCAGCGTCGACGAAAGCGACGCCGTCCGCTTTCTTGTTTATTCGTTTGAGGAACGCGATGGCCCGGGCTAGGCGCCTGCCTCGATTGTGTTCCGGATGGACGTTTCGCGGAATGGGTGCGATCGTGATCAGGTCGCGGAGCTCACGGGGAACCGGCGTAAGCTCCGGTGGATCCTGGGTGTTCGGTGGGAAGTACCCGAGCTCGCGCAAGATGTGACGGCCGGTCTTCGTCATCGTCAGTTGTATCATCTGCGCTCTCTCCTGAGCCTCAGCGATCTCTTCGATGGTATTATGCACCCCGAGCTCGAGGAGTCGATACGTCGGCGTCGTGATCGGGAGCCCAAGGGCCCGCTTCACTACCTTTCGAATGAGTGTATTCAACTTGTCACGCTCCGATTGTTTCCACTTATGCATTGCTGCGACGTAGGTGAAGTGACATAGGACGAACGCGTATATGAGACGCAGCAGATTGTCTTCTTTGAGGCCGTGGTGACGGTTGGCCACCCTGCGTACAAGTCGTATTGCGTTGTCCGTCTTTGTCGTCAGCTTGTGGACCGTTTGGATGTTGGATCCGCCTGCCTCGATAATCATTCCGAGTACTCGGATGGAGTCGACCCTGGGGATTGGGCGACCGTCTCTGGTACGGACAGTGATGTTGCGCTCGGTCGGTGGTTTCCATCCCTTAAGCTTTTTGCCTTCTCGTTTTGGCCTGTACAACAACAGCTCCGATTTGGCGGAGGAGCACTTGAGGCCCGTGTGGTCGAGGTAGGATTCGGCAGTTTCTACTGCCTCCTGCAGAGCGGATTCGATAAAGCCGTCCGACCCCGCAGAGCACCAGATGGTGATGTCGTCCGCGTATACCGTATGGTTGAGGCCTTGTATCTTCGACAGGCGTTCGGAGAGCCCCATCATCACCAGGTTGAACAGCGTCGGCGAGAGGACGGAGTCCTGGGGGGTGCCACGCTGTCCGAGCTCGACTTCTTCCGACGTGAGGTCTCGGGCACGGAGCACGGCCTTGCGACGGGTTAGGAAGGAGCGGACGAACTCATAGAACCGGCGCCCGAGCCCTAAGGCCGTGATCGCCTTTAGTATTGCCGAGTGCTGGATGTTATCGAAAGCATTCTCCAGGTCAAGGCCGAGTATGGCGCGGGTGCCCCAAGTAGCCCCGGCGTCTATGATTTGGTGTTTCAGGAGAAGCATCGTATCCTGAGTCGAGAACCCGGGTCGGAAGCCGATCATGCGGTGTGTGTAACAGTCCTGGTCTTCGAGATACCGGCCGACTCTGTTGAGTACGACATGCTAGGCCACCTTACCCACGCACGACGTGAGCGAGATGGGGCGAAGGTTATCGACGCCAGGCGCCTTGCCCGGTTTCGGAATGAGGATCGTCTGGGCGAGTTTCCAGGCATCAGGTAACTCGCCCCGCCCCCACACGTCATTGATGGCGCCCGTGAGGTACACGACCGAGGGGTCGTCTAAGTTCCGCAGGGGCTTGTTGGTTATGCCATCGGGGCCCGGGGCGGAACGGCCGTTTAGTTCGTGGAGAGCCTGGCGTATCTATCCGACGGAAAATTCGGCGTCTAGGAGGCTGTTGTCGGTACCGGTGTAATCGGGATGTAGGGTCGGCGGGCCTGTGGATATCGGCAGGTACTTATGCACAAGCGTCTTGACGATGTCATGCGGCGAAGCGGTGCCTTTGGCCTGGTGAAGGACTTTAGTGAGAGAGTGGCGCTGCTTCGTGCGGGTGTTGGTGTCGCGGAGCAGGTGTTTGAGGAGATTCCACGTCTTCCCGTTGCGGACCTGTCCGTCGACGGAGTTACACACCTCGTCCCATTGCTGTTTGGATACGGTGCTGCAGTGTTCCATTATGGTCTGGTTCAGTTCTGCAATGCGTTTGCGGAGCCTGCGGTTGAGACGCTGGCTCCGCATCCTGTCAGTAGAGACTGTTTGGCTTCGAGCAAGTGGGCGAAGCGGCTGTCCATCTTCTCGGTTGGCATATCCGTGCTAAATGTTCTCGTGGCCTTAACGACGTCGGCCTTGAGCTGAGCCGTCCACGCCTCGAGGTTCGGGGCAGTGTCTGGAGGGAGTCGTGAGGAGCGAGTCTTGCGAAAGAGGTCCCAGTCGACCCACGTGTACGACTTGGGCTTCCTGACGATGCTGGGTAAGTGCACGGCTCGGATGTCGTGGATTTCCACAGCGCGTGGAATCGGCATAATTTTTTACCCTCAAATCTACGTGTGGTGATGCTTGTCCGAAAACGATGCTGCTCTCGGTCAATAATTTTACGAAAAGCAGTGTAGGCCGACAATTTCACAAGTTTTGATCAATGTACCATGTCTCTCCCAAAAAGTTCATGCAGCACGTTTAAAGAATTTCATTTCACAAGCTTTCAGAGAGATAAATGTGGTCGCCTACAAAATACGCCCCATTAGGCACAATAACCAGTTGCACCTTTTCTTCCATTTTTCGAAGCACCCTTAGAAGTCATTTTATGTTAAGTTCTTCAGCTGTGATGCCATCTCCTTTTGAGTTGTCGTCCCATTCCTATAATTCCATCTTTGGCTAGAACCAGTTGGCTAGAACCTAACCAGCTGGAACCATTCGGGGAAAAATAAAAAAAAGTTAATTGCAAGGGGCTAAATCTGAGTAAGGAGGCTGTTTGAGCACAGCAATGAAACTGCGTTCCAAAAACTGTCAATGCAGAGTGCGCGGGGGCATTATCGTGTTGCAGTATTCAGCGCCCATCTTTCGACAGATTTGGTTTCACGCTGTGCACGCTACCTCACAGAAGCTTCAGGACGCCATGTAGAAAGGTGCATTAGGAGTTTGACTTTCATGCACAAATTAGTGGTGCCCAGTTTCATGGCAGTAAAAAACATGGTCAACAAGGGTTTAGTTGTTGCTCTGTTCTACCACCCTACTTTTAGCCTTGGCTCATCTTCCTTTTTCCGCTCTTTGATCCGCCGCCTCAGACTGTGAGCTTACCCCATGCCATCCGGAGCAACATCATCGTACGTCCTCTACCTCGCAACATGCACCCAGTGCACCACGCAGAGGCCCGGTCCTGGCCATACACAAGCGATAAGGGACTTTACCCTCCGCAGCCTACACGGACGCGGCGTCTTACCCTAGACGCGCAGCCACAACAGCCACCTCAGTCGTCAACAAAGAACATCGGAACAGCATTTCGCTCACACGAAACAATCCCCTCCAAGCCGAGGAAGCAGCCATAGCCGTCGCGTTCTCCCAAATAGAGGTTGAAGTCACAGTGACCGACTTCCAACAGGCGTGCCGCAACTTTGCTAGCAGCAGAATTCATACCACTACGCTCCAGATTATCAATCAAAAGCCGCCAACGAGATCAGTCATGATCATCTGGGCGCCAGCTCATCACGGAATTCCTGGCAACAAGGTCGTCAAACACATGGCTCGAGATTTGACCCACCGAGCCGACGCCGAGGAATCTGAACCCGAGCGCATGCACCATCTAGTTTAGTACCAAGACATCACACAACACTACAAGCTAAGCCGTAGAACATATGCACCCCCACACAAGCCACTACCTAGAGAGCAGGAGCGATTTCTCCGAGCTATGCAGGTTAATACATTCTCCCACCCAACCAGAAATCATCTCATAGCCCCTACAGAATTCTCTCCGCAATGCCGCTTCTACGCAGAGCCCGGGTACCTCAGGCACATAGTAGGGGGTTGCAGAGCGGCACCATTTAATCCTCCGAACCCTTACCACACCAACGAGCTTCGGGAGAGAGCCCTGGCCAGCTCCGGCCTCGAGGATCAGCAACGGCTAATTGCGAGGGCACAGGACGCGGCCCGAGCTCAAGGCATTCTGAAATGAGGAGGCCTCTCTAAAGCTGCATTCACCCCCCCCCCCAAAAAAAATGCTTATTCTCTCTCTTTCTCTCTGCGCTTTAAGCTTAATGTCGTATTCGTAAATTCAAGCTTCGTAGCCGATGAGGACCCTTTCCAAGAATTCACTACTCTCATCTCAAGTTTTCCATTCAATGCAACAATATTTTCGTCACAACTTTTGCCCCGAAGTGAGCAATTTAGGCACCATCTTCTTCCTCCTCCGTTTCTAAGTTTTCCGTCGAAATCATATGAATGGACGACTTTTCCAAACAACCGCTTTTACTATCATTCTAACAGTCATCTGGTGGTCACAAGCGCTAGAGGGCGCACACGATCAATGTTTTCGTCTTCACACGAGATGAAGGGGTGTCCTGATCTTGCATCGTCCTGGGAGCCGTCACGGACTTCCACAAAACGCTTGATCCACTTCAACGCAGTTCCTTCCATAGACCATTTGCAACATTTGATGAACTTCTGCACCATTCCTGCCCCATTAAGAAATATGATATCGTTCCATTATTCGGCCTGTTTGTCGATCTGCACTTCGACAAAGACTAAAGGTGGATTGCACAAAAAATGCACACATAAAATACTACCATGTCACACAGCTGTCCGGCTCGTGCTACAGGTCAACTGGGTCATTTATAATGGACGGAGTGACGCTACTACACCTACTTCCACTTTTTTGCTGACTAACTGTATTAAATTTTGGCACAGACCTATGTACGGGGTGTCCCAGCTAACTTTAGCGGGAGTTTAAGAAATGGGAATGCCACGTAGCTGAACAGAACCAAGGTGATGTTGTTTGCCGTCGCTTAGAAATACTCAGATTCTTTTTTCATTCCGCCCAATTAGATGATTAGTCTTAATTAATTAGGCAACTTCTCGAATATTATAATTAGATGAAAGATGTCAACGAGAAAATTGTAGAGCAACCTAAAAACTCCCGATGGAGCTTTCTGCTGCTCAATATGTGCTACATAAAAGTGTTTTTCCGAGCGTGAAAGAAGCCCGCAAATTTACACAAAATGTCTTGAGAGGCCAGTCGCGCGGTCCATATTTTGTAACGCTTATTAGTATTTTCCACTCTGTATCCTCTTTCATCATTGGCTCGTACGAAGACGCGCCCTCACTCTCTTGGAATCGTACATTATTATTATTATTATTATTATTATTATTATTATTATTTATGGAAACATACAAACACGCAAAAGAAACAGGGAGGGAGCAAGCTGACAACTGCCACCGAGAGGGGCACAACGCCTGCTTACTCTTTCGGGAGGAGGGAATGAAAAGAGGAGATGAAGAGAAGAAGATAGGAAACAAAGCAATAGGAAAGAAAATACGAAATAAGCAAATGACAGAGACACGGACAAAAGAAAGTAGGAACACGGAAAAAATGTCTATAAACGGGAGGCCAAATCAGTTTTCTGCATGAAACTTAGCAAGGCTCTATGGGCCTGGCCACGTTAGCAGCACTCCCTCTCGGAAACAGACAATCATCAGGGGTCGTACACTTGAGTCCAATCAGTCCATATTCCTTAATTAGCAGTGCGCGTCGTGTGACGAATGCGGGGCACTCCAATATAAGGTGTTCAAAGCAACAGTAAATTACCGTTCTGCAACACCAAAAACACCACTCCTACAACTATCAGACGTTCGGTAAGCCAGAAAAAGCCCAAGAACGAAATACGGGTGGCGACGCCTACTTAAGTTCCCGCACCGGAAGGCTGTGACGTCTTGGTTTTTGAAGGCATCTTCTAGGGCCT
The DNA here is from genome assembly GCF_050947875.1 of Dermacentor variabilis. Taxonomy (NCBI): domain Eukaryota; kingdom Metazoa; phylum Arthropoda; class Arachnida; order Ixodida; family Ixodidae; genus Dermacentor; species Dermacentor variabilis. The sequence goes on from NC_134568.1 coordinate 177,178,522, forward strand.
AATAATTATATACAGAGGTACAGATTGACTACATTGTGTTCTAAAGGAATCAAATATTAAAAATGGCAAGTTTTAGGAACCTTTATTCAGCCAACGCGGCCCAAATGCGAAAATATACTTTGGAATCCCTGACGTCACGCTGACGTCCCGGCGCTGGGGTTTCGGCGCGAAATTCAAATACTGATACTTCGACCTTCATTTTCTCATCTAATAATAAAACTATTTCTTTAAATGACTGCCTGCAGGGTTCTAAAACAACGCTTCATTAGTCTAAATAGTCTAAACTTATTTATTGTTTCGCTTTAGTATCCCTTTAAGTAGCATGCTCGCCTGGCGTCAATCTTGAATTGAATTCTGAGGTTTTGTGCCAAGACCCAGATATTATTATGAGGTACGCCGTAGTGGGGAAATCCGGATTAATTTTGGCCACCTGGAGATCTTTAAAGTGCCCCCAATTTCGCCCCCATCGAAATGCGGCCGCCGCGGCAGGGATTTGATCCCGCGAGCTCGTGCTTAGCAGCGCGACACCATAACCGCTAAGCCATCGCAGCGGGTCAAATTTCAATCGTGGAACAGGCAATTCAACGTTTAAAATGCAAATCATTGCACGTATCTCGCACCTCATTATCATTTTCACACAATCATCTTAAAACTACGTCTCATGAGTGTATTTCATGTCACAAATATTTCGGCGTTCATATTTTTAGTAACCTGTCATGGAATTATCACGTGAGGTACATCATCGCCAAAGCTAACCGTTCACTTGGGTACTTCCGAAGAAACTTCTATATGGCACCCACCCCTCACCTAAAAAGCTTCTCTACACCACCTACATTCGTCCGTCACTAGATTACGCATCCTCCTTCTGGAATGCCGGTGGCACTACACTGATAAACGAACTTGAAGGAGTGCAGAATCGTTCCATTCGCTTCATCTTATCCAATTATAACCGCTCGGCCAGTGTTACCATGATGAAGTCACTGCTTAAACTTCCAGAACTTACCGCTCAGCGTAAAGGAGCCCGGCTCACTCTTTTTCATAAGGTGTACTATCACAACAATCATCTTTGCGCGAACAGTTTGTCAAATCCTCTCCTTTCATATCGTCTTAAATTGACCACCTACAAAAATGTTATGTTGCTCTTTGCAGAAGTGTGAACTATTCACATGCATTTTTACCTCGAACCCCTTCCGAATGGAATCAGCTACCAGAAACCGCTAGTGCTATCACGGATACATCGCGCTTGAATAATTTTTGAATAACAGACTTAACATTGCCAATTTGTACCTAATTTGCTCTTCTGTTTTGGCTTGCTTACCTTTATATCCTGAATTTAACTTCTATGCTTTTCAGGCGTTTTGTTGCATCTGTACATTTATCTATAAACTTGTCATTGTTCATGCTCCCTATTAGTATTCGATCAACTGTGTTTCCAATTTTAGTCTGTAATATGAATCTCCCCGCTGTAATGTGCAAACCGTGAGAGTAAAATAAATAAATAAAAGAGAAAGAAAAGCAAAGGAAAGGCCGAAATGTTAACTACAGGATGTCCCCAGCTTATCATTATACTCAGCATCTCACCCTCTCGAGCTTGCTTCTTTTTTCTGGTGAAACCCGTGCGCGCTAATGATCGTTCATTCGACCATGTGCAGGATGCATAGCCCAGAAATATCTAGTGGTTCTCATTAGTCATCTGATAGTCTTGATATACCATAACACGCTGTACTTCGAAGTTAAAGCCGCACTGACTAAATGGTTCATTGAATAAGGAGTCTTCAAATAGTGGAACGAATATTCGTATTCGTATGCGACTATAATCCTAACTGCTTATGGGCGCCTTTCTTCGTCCTAATTAAAGCGCGTGAGGTTCGTTCACACAATTACCCATCGTATTGTACTTGTACCTTATTTAAGAGACTTTGCTTTCGTGAGTAGATTTAAGATCCAATAAAGTATTGAATGTACTATCGGCGTCTGAAGCTTTCGGGTGCTTATTTAGCGAGAAAGCTGAATTTCCAGACCATTTCTTACTGCAGCCTTTCAAATGGTCAACACTGTGCCAGCCACTTATACCATTAAAGGTAGTATTTTGTAGAAATTTTTCTCGTGCGACACCATTGAGCTCTAGTCCGTCAATGCCGAGTGGACCATGAATAGCGGGGGGCAGCCTCAGGCCGCCCGATGACGAACGGCGAGAAGAACAGAAAATAAAGGCGATCGTTGCAAAACACGGCTTCCGGCTTCGAATAAACCTCAATTAATTGCGGCCTGCGCGGCAAAAATATGAGCGTTTTTTTTTTCTCAGATGAAACTAACATTTGATGCCGTTGACAGACTCACAAATATCCTTCCCTTCATTGGCGTCAGATTCCCGCCGATCCTGATGTCCCACATATTATTAGCTAAGGCAGTCGACCAACGGCAAACAGCATTGATGTGCCGAAACACTCACTAAAATTTAGCAAGATACAAGAAATCACTGCTCTAGCGAAAAATGAAGATTGATGACCACACTGAGGCGATTTGTAGCCTTCACAGTCAGTCGCCAGAACAGTAATCTTTCGAACAAATAGAGGGAACAGCGTATTATTCCTTCGTCGGCGATCGTTTTCGCTTTGAAAAATATAATAGTGACTTGTTGCGCGGAAGCAGCTGAACTGTTCAGCCATTGTGGTTCGGGTAGCTGTGAGCGAGGACAAAAAAAAAAAAAAAGCTGGATTACAAACAATTCTCCACCTGAACCTCAATCCTGGAAGGAGAACCGGCAATAACGTCTGTCGGGCACACATAGACTTCGGCCACACGTTTATTTCCATTTAAAGCTGACAGAAAAGCCTTGCACCGGAACATCTCCCCGTTCGTTTGTTTTTATTCGAGATTGCGCTTAGGTGCTCTCTTCCAACTTGCTGGTTTTGCTCTGTCTTTAAGAGAATTAGGCAATTTGATAGCGTTCCTGGCCAAACAATAATTCCCTTATTGGATTCCAGGGTCCGTATTCGCAAAAATCTCTTATGCAAGATTTGTTTGTAAGAGAAAATTGCATCCAATCTTGATGCTGAACATATTATTAGCGAAGGCGGCCGCCAATGGCAAAGATCACTTACGAGCGAAAACATTTGTGAAATCGACCCCAGAGGTCCTCCAAGACCGAACACACGAATGCCGCAATATACAATATAATGCAAGTGCCTCCAATCATCGCTATGCCACTGGAAAGCTCATATCACCTGCCAGTGTAATGATTGTTTACAATAAAGCACCAAGTCTTTGCAACACTTCGAGCTGCATCTTATTAGCAGCCTCGCAACTTCCACATAGAAGCGGTGCGCAGCGGCTCCAGAATGCCTCTTAGCAAGGTGGCCAAATATCACAGGTATAAAAGGTAATTTCCCCAGAAATCTCCTCTCGCAAGGGTATTTAGAAAATTTTCTTTTCTTTTATCAGTCGACAGATCAAGGATTAGTGGCGGCACTTCGCCGCCGCTCTGAAGGGCCCAGGCCCTGCCTTTATCAGGCCTTGTCATGGTGCAAGATACGAATTTACTCGGGCGCCGGGCGATGAGGCTTAATTATCCCGCGCTCCCTCTCATCTCGGTTCTTCACACGCGGTTGAACCGCGAGAGCTGTTATGTCCCCTACACTCGCGCGTGAGTGCTACGTTCGCTTCCACCAGCATACTGCTCCGTTCGTGGCTCCTGCCATTTGTGACGTTGAAGAAACCGGGCCAGTAGCAGTAAAGTGCTAAAAAGGGCACAAGATAGCGGAATCTCGAAAAGTTGAAGGGAATTAATGTCAATAAAACCTTGGAACAAGACTGTGAACTCTACCTTGTGCTTATAGAAGCGCAGTATAATCTTTGGTTGGTATGTTTATGAGGCCATAATCTAACGTTTGGACCTTATTAGGCGTATAAAAATGGTTGCATGTCCTCTTAGGAGTGCAGTAAAACGCCACTATGAGCAAGATCAGGGGTCGGATTCAGAAACTTTTACTGTTCTTTACCATTTGCTTGCTGCATTCGCTAATAATTTGTCCAGCATCATGATTGGCTGGCATTAATTAGCTCTTACGAAGAATTCTAGTGTAAGAATTTTTTCATGAATTCCTGCAGGTCGATTGATCTACCATAGTGTTATGCGTGACGCTCTCAAAGTAAGACGGTTCGTTTTGCTTCAAGAAAGCTTTTGTCTGAAGAAAACTTTTTAGCGGTCATGTTTCTAACGTTCATTGTAGTGCTAATATGGCTGAATAATAAAATAATCTAGAACATATGGGCTGGAATGAGAATGTCTTACATGAAAACGCACTAAAATGTTCACGTGGTGCGTACAATCTGACTAGACAAGCTGTCGAATGGGCAAGAAGCCGTTTACGAAGCTTTGGATAAAACCTTCGCGAAATGCGCGAGAACGACAACTTAATATAACAGGGATAATTCTGTCAAGGCAATCACCGGCAAAAAGTAAAGCGAAAAGTGGGCATCAATGCTAGGACCCAAGGCAGCCGGCAATTTGCAGACGAAGAGCTCTGTGAGTTCGGTTCATGACTTTTGACCCAAAAGTGCTGTTTCAGGTCTGTCTTGAACAAATGCTGAGCATTGAGGCCATTGCAGAAAGACATGCATGAAAATAGACAACAGTAAAAATGATGACAGGAAATAAAAAGCATCAAAAGTTGTTGCAAGTGTACGCTGTACGTGTACTGTTTACAGCTTGCAATTGCACCGTATCGCGCGTTACGTCTGTCGTGTGGAGCGCCAACGTAACATCATATAAATGCAATTTATTGGCTTGAAACGATTATTTCCCATCTTCTAAAGCTATTGAAACACAGCGAATATGATAGATGAGTCGCATAAAGATGCGGTTCTTGGTTATGCTTCCCGTACCTCGTAGTAGGCCACGTAAATTTCATTACAGACCCACAGATTTTGAAACAATTATTTCCATTTTTCCATTCTGTTCGCCCTACGTCACTAGCGTGCAGACAATAGGGCCACTGCCACCGCCAAGGTCGGCCACTCACCGTGACAGATGATAAGAAAATATATCGTCAGAGCCAGAGAACGGTAGCAAAATAGGGTCTTAGTTGCATGAACTGATGAGCAAAGCATAATCCCACTAGTCAGCGGCGCACGTGTGCATACAGCACTGCGTGTGAGAAGCATTAGTGCGCCGCCCACTGTGTTCATCGCGGTCCATTTATTTGCACTAGAGCAGAGGAACTGCGACACGGCCGCTGACGTGATGAATGAAGCGGCCGAGGGTGCTATCTGTGCTTTCTCAAGGACAGCGCCGATCAGGCGAACGCAGAACGAGCAGCCATTGGTTAACTCACTCCCGTTGGCGTTCTTTTGTCCTTGTTGAGGCTCGCTTCCTCCGTATCTCACTGCATAGTAAAAATTTCCCATCCTCAAGGGTCCTGGTTTGGTCCGTGGCTAACACTCTTAAGGGGTATACGTTTCAACTGTTGATAACAACGAAGAAAGTTTTTTTTGACAACTTTTTTTGAGACAAGTAACTAGGGCGAGACGAAAAGTAAATTAGGTAAGCTTTATTAGCTATCACTGTCAAACCCTCGTGTCAGATATTTTGGTGCTCACCAGACGATCAGAATTAGTACGAACATTTCAGCTATATACGGCTTCTCTCGTCCCAGGTGTATTTCTAGCTCGTTGTCCTTTACAGTAAAAGAAAAAAGAAGAGAAACAAAGAAACAAAAAAAAATCATCCTTAGGAATAAGGATGTTAGCAATGGCACAAACCAGCCCCCTTAATGATGTAACAATTTTTAAAGTGTATTCTTAAAAACTTAGTGGATACTGTTACAAAGCGTGTGCTATAGCGAATAGCATTGATGTGGCCATAACAAACGCAATAGGTTGCCGTTTGCCCTTTGTTCTTGATACAAGTATATAAAACCAATAGCTATAACCCCAAATTTCTATCCTATCTTCCTTCCCAATGCTTCTGCGGCCATACGTATAAGACATAAGACCACTTAACCGAAGCGATGCCAGGCGCATCACGCTAAGCAAATGCAGTCAATCTGAAAAATGGCTCTCGCATTCGCTTTTTCAGCCTTTCCATGCAACAGAGGGCCTCGTAGCTTCACGCTGCGAGCAATCTCGTTTCATTGACCTCGGTTGCGTCTTGGCTTCGTGGACGCTTGTTTGTTCCTTCATGAAATTGCTGGTAGTACAATATTTGTTTCGATCCAAAGACTATTGAGAACATCCTTTGTTACTCTCCTGTCGCGGTTACAAAAGAAGTCAAAAGAAAAGAGGAAATGAGGCCCTTTCTCCGGTCTAACAACTGGGAAGCTTGGCGCACGCACGCACGCACGCACGCACGCACGCACGCACGCACGCACGCACGCACGCACGCACGCACGCACGCACACACACACACACACACACACACACACACAGATAGAGAGAGAGAGAGAGAGAGAAAGCCACAGCAGTAGTTCAGAGGTTCTCGTAAGGAAGTGGTCTTGGTGCTACTCTGCGATTATGCGACGAACCCGTTCCGATCTGCAGCGTCTACTAATTAGATGCCGAGAACAATACAGTGAGTTCGGCATGAACGCAGTCAACTGTTACCGGTCCGGATCCGCAAAAAAAATGTCTTGTGATAGACCTGATATAAGAGCAGATGCCAGCCAGTCTCCTGATTTCGGATATTTTATTAGTGAAGGCGGATGGCCCATGTGTAATAAGACTTATGAACAAAACAAAAAAGATTTTTGAAATGGGCCCCAAGTCTTCGTTCAATAGTTGATAGATTCGGTGCCCGCATTCCCGAAAATCTCCTACGCTGTAGAATAGTTGGTAAGAGAAAATTACAGGCAATCCTGATGCTGAACATGTTATTAGTGAAGCCGACCAGCCAATGGCATACTTACGAACGAAGAGCTTCATGAATTTGACCCCGGATAAAAGTATACTCCTGCAAACTAAGTTATAACGTGCGCCCGAAATCTCGGCATGCTGTTATCAACGTAGTTCATACGCTGAGCAGTTCGCAACAACAACAACAAGAAAAAAAAAACAGGCGCTAACCAAATCTGGTATTCCGAGAACAGAACTTCACCGAAGGTGGCCGACCAATGACAAGCGGTTATTATGAATGTCTCAGTTTCAAGCTCATGAGAGCAATTCGTACGGTGCAGCGACCTATAAGAGTGAGCGCTGCCTAATGTATAGTGAGAGCGAACATATTGTTACGGTATGGCGACGGTGAAGAACAAGGCTGCGTCATAACTACGAGTCACGAATCTAACTCACTGATGAGCGAACTTGTGCCTTGTGCCTATAAAAGACAGTGACACTCAAAGCACCACGCTAGCAACGAGCTACTTATGCCCAGAAAAATAAGTTACACTCATAGGACGATAGTGACGAGCCCAGTCGTCGGTCGTTGAAATGTCATCTACGGATCAAATGCGTCGGCTATTTATACATGACTCATCGTACATTCCAGCGTAATCGCTGTTGCTCGCGTATGTTCCACAATGTGCGCCACTATTACCTTTGCGCAAGCAATCAGACTAGAAAGGATAATTTCGTTACAAAGTAGGCGACAACATTAAAAAAGCTCTGATGCACGAAGGGGCGTTCTGCGCCGAGCGATATTTTTGTAACAGTGGTTAGCTGGTGCAAAAAGAAGGTCACGAATAAAAAAGGTAAACAATGTATGCATGCCAACATGCCAATGTTAAAAACGAAGGTAATCAATCAAAAATAGATAATTCCAACGAGCTGACTGATTTCGGTCTTCAATTGTGCTTACTCAACAATACCATGCCGAGCGCGTTAGCACACGGGCTACACGTCAGTCTGGAAGCAAACTCTTCATTGTCTCCTCCAGTCACACGCTGGTAATTGCGGGCCCTAGTCGGTAGCCGGTAGAGATCCGCCGTAGAAGCCGTGCGAGGCTGCTGGTTCGCTTCTGCTGCAATCTGCAGCATGAATATTCGATGTTACTTAGTCGCGCGGCACCTGGGAACGGATTGATTTTCGATATGATTTAAAGAAAATTTACGAAAGCTTGCCCGGAAACCAGCGAAGGCCGGTGAGGGGGGAGGGAGAGGTGTTTATTGTTCAGTTCAACTAAGGGCTATATTATTTCTGTACTTCTATTCTGCGTAAAATACTCTACTTCATTAAAATACAATAAAAAATTAAACCGTAGTGTTACATTGGAAGACGCTCATTTGAATTCGAATGGAGTAACACGTTTCTTGTACCCGTTTATTCAGCATCTCATTTGCAACTTGAGTCTGTGCACTCACGGCAAAAGGCTCGAGAAAGGTTCCGGCTGAGATGTTTTTAGTGTATTTATTTACGCAAATAGATGTCACGTGGAGAAGAAAACGCTGGCTGCATGGCTGCTGCAAAGTACGTTCAAAGAAGCGGTACTGAAACTATTGCGTTTCTTTGGAAAGTGTGCGGCGATTTTTATACTTGAAGCTGTAGAGCCTATACGAGAGTGCTCTCTATGGTTTTCTTGTCAGAAAAATGAGATATTTGACGTTTCAAATATATATTGCAGCATTGAGTGTCCCTGAAACTTTGTTCCTCGGGCCGATGTGCGGCTTTCTTCTGGATACGGTCCAATTCTCGCTCTGCATTCTAAGTCTTCCTTCCGACGCGAGCCCTGCACATTTTCTATAATAATTGATCACTTTCTTACCTCCCGAAGCAAAGTATTCTCTTGCTGCAAGACTGACGGTGTTAGCTCTTGCACCTACCCCCCAAATATCTCCAGCGTTAAAGCGACTGCATCTTTTTTTAGTTACTACAGCCACTTCGCAGTCTTCAGCGCGTCGCTGCACTGACAAGTGAGGATGCGTGAATAATAGAAATAATTTACTGCATCAGGCCATACACGAAGTAATACTGGGCTGTAACGACGCACAGGTAACGACGCACACACCAAGGATTTATGATTCTGGCAGTCTCCGTGGAAGAGCAGCAATGGGCCGTCCAGCAGGCCCGTGCAATGGCCGCCAGGTACTCGCTGTCTGCGTGGGAGACGCCCGCTGCGCACTGACGCGCGTCCTGCAGGACCTTTAATAAAGTTTATCCTATCCAGTCCGTGGAAGCACGAAATTAGTCGATCTTTCTGTTTCTTTCTTTCTTTTTGCTTACTGGGCCTTTTTGCTTACTGGGCATTTTTGACTTGTTAACGTTTGCCGACCACGATATTAGCCGTGGGAATGTTGCTCTTGCTGTGGTTATTGATGTTAAGAAGGTATTCCACTCAGTCAGTCACCTTCATGTCCTGCTTAGACTGTCAACGTTCGGAGTGCATGACGGGGTTCTCAAATGGATCGCGATCTTCTTGAAATACAGAAATATATATATATATATATATATATATATATATATATATATATATATAATTCCATTTCTGTTCAATTCAGCAATAGCAGACTTACCAGCAGTACTTTCGGCAGACGCAAACATATCTATGTATAAGCTGCTGACATTATCACATGGACATCGCGTAAGACTTTAGAGCTCGTCAAGCATTGTCTGCGGGAAGCTTTAAGTACACTAGGTCACTATGTAAGAGAACAGGGCATGCAAATATCTTATGTCAAATCAGCGGTTTTACCCTTCATGAGAAAAAAAGTAAGAAATTTCGGTCTTTAAACAGGCGGCCATGAGGTCGAGCTGGTTCGGAAACATCGTTTCCTCGTCGATATTTTGGACCACCAGCTTCGATGGACTTATCATTTGACCGCCCTTGGGAACCAAATTAGTTGTGTCATAAATGTTCTTCGCCGGATCGCAGGTACAAAGTAGGGTGGATCAACTGCATCCCGACTCCACGTTCACTCAGCACTTGTCAGCCAGAAAATTGCTTACTCCACCCCTGTCTAGAACAGATTATCTGCGGCGTCCCTTCACCGACTACAGCTATTGGAGGCTCGGTAGTTTACAAGTGTGTCTAGGAGTCCATCAAGCTACATGTAGTCACCTCCGTACTGTAGAAGCTTGGAAACCACAGTTCACCGTAGTTTGGAGCCTGGAAACATGCTGACATCTCTTCAGAATTTATACCCAGCATTCTGCGTACCCACTTCTTTCATTGAGAGAGACCCGTCCGGGTGCCCAGATGCACGCCATGTTTCAAGAGCATAAATCACGGCTCCCACGATCGTTTTTTCAGAACTCATATCTATGCTATTCAGCATGGTTTCTACAGGCAGCGAAAACAGAAACATCAATCGAAGGTCTAGAAAATAAAAGCTACGTTTCCACATTAGCAGCGAAACAATTAGCCTTACATCAGCATTTTGACAAGTGCCATGAAGTCTATTCACGCGTACAAGGACGGTTCTGTAATCAAAGAAACTGCGACTGCAGCTTTTGTTCTACCATCCTTACAGGTAGAATAGGCGTATTGGCTTGGACGAACGTCGTCACCAACAATAGCGGAAGTAGTCGCAATTCTCCAAGCCACTTATTGTATCAAAACATATGATACACTAAAAAGTACGGACTACTCATCGGCTTTAGCATGTCCTGAAAATATCGATGTCAACCAACCACACGCACGAATACCATACGCAGTACTGAAGAGTTTAACTCAAGCCACTGAAAGAAAACAAGAAGTGATATTACAGTAGGTCCCGGGACATGGTGGTATAGCAGGCAACGAATTAGCGGGCTCGTTCGGAAAATTGGCCCATAAAGAGGCAGAAATTACACTCATCCCTCTATCACCAATGGATACGCAACGCATGTTAAAAGAACTAAAGAAATACTTGTGTACGTCAACCTGATTCAATGAAAATACTGAGTAATCGATTCTTTACGAAGTGCACCGTCAACTCAAATACCGGCTGGATGTAGAACTTTCTAAAAGTACCGAGACACTAATTCATCGACTTCGCCTTGGGACAACACACACAAAATATTTCCGTTATCGAATACAACGGGCTTCTTGCCCGGCTTGCTCCTGTGGCAACGACGATGAGGATGTTCGCCTTCTGCTCTTCGAATGCCCCTGGCGCGCGACGCAATTACGAAAGCTAGAACAAGCGCTACACTCCATTGATCTTCACCGACCTCTCTCACTCGCAAAATTGCATGGCCCATGGCCATCGAAAATAACGCAGCGAGAAGCAGTGAATGCACTCGGACATGTTTACGAAGATACAGGCCACCCTAACAAGTACTAGATATCTCGCTGAGTAGACACACAATGTAACTGCAACTTGCTTTCATTATTTGTAATTATTAGCGGTTGTATTTTGCGTGTCATACTTTTTGTGTTCCGTGTTGAAGCTCACTCTTGACTGTCATATTCTGTGCCTGTATTATTTTAACTCTGCAATTCCCCATCTGTTCACATGCTCATCGCAGTCTACATCGCGGCCGCTGGTGTGATTGTTTGTGACTCTGCTTGCAAACTCATTGCGGTACGACTTGCATTTACCTTTTATATTTAAATGTTCGCGGGTGTATAGGAATGTGTTCTGTGGATTTCTGACCCTGTGACGTCGTTCCTTTTCATTTTATTACTACATATTTTTATATGTATATTGCTATTTCTGCTGTGAGAAAAGGAGTAGCTGTCACCATTACAGGGTGACCACATCGTTTTGTTTTATTTTCATTTCATTTTATCAAAAAATTAATAGAAGGAAGATTAATCGACGTGGCGCACACGTGCGCTAAAAAGTTCGTCAGCCATTCACATGCAATCATATATAGACCAGTGCGATAAAATGAAATAAAGGAAAACTTAGCACTGCTTTTGTTGTTCGCATCGAGGCTACTGTTATGGGATATTTCCTTCTGTTAAAGTTCTTTCGTATAACAGCCTCAAATCTGTGTGAAGGGCAAGCCTTTGACCGCCGAAGAAGGAACAGTCACTTAACAGCTGCATCGAGTTTCTTCAGAACCACAAGTATTGCGGAATTATCACTAGCAGTTTCACGTATAGATATCTCTTTCGCGCATCGGCTAGTGAGATACGGTGAATTCTGCTTCCTTAGTCTGATCATACGGAAGCTCTAAGGTGCTGCACCGCGTCCGCCGTCGACAGCGGAAACGAAGCGCACGCGGTATATCCCTGAACTCTGAGGGCACCTTTGGCAGCACTTTCGTTGCCCTTGATATTGCAGCTCCGTAGTAGCCATTTAAATCTAATATGGTGTCCTGTTTCACCCGCGCGGCGACAAGTAATCTAACTTTCAATATCAGCAGTTCACGGGGGCAGCGACGCATTGTTGACAGGTTTAGACTGCAGAGCAGCCTTTGAATCGTTGAATATAGCCCGCCGATTGCATGGCTGTTCATTAACACAATCATTCGCACTACGGAGGGCGACCAGTTTCGACAGTATCGACGTCGTGACCTCAGAGATCGTGCGCTATTCTGGACATCGGTGATGACGGAATAATCAGCGCACCAGTGAAGCTGGTCAGAGTGGATGAGTCGTCGGAGTACATGTGTGCTCGACAGAGTACGCTTCGTTTAAGGCATGCTGAGCAGCTTGTTCCAGAGAAATGGGAATGAGTTACACCTTGAACTCCGGTAATGAAGAAGAACCATCTGCGGCTGTCGAATATACTACAAAGAAGACTATGCGTGAAACCAGGTGGGAGAGAGCAGGCTACAGCGTGCTCTGAAATGCCGTCTCTGGTCTGCTTTCTGGAACAACCTTGTGACTGAAGCCGAGGAAGATACCAAAGGTGCGTTCTAAGCCAGACAAGAACTATATTCGTATGTGATTGATGGTCCCCGCCGTGACACTTGTTGCGGCTATAGAATTATATCACCGTAGACGATGACAGGTTCCAAGCACCTGGGTTTGCATGCATTGAAGAACACTGGTACTTGCTTTGCGGATGCGTGAAAACGCTGCACGGCTGAAGCGCAGAAATCCAAGGATTCCTCTATACAATTGCAGCAGAGATTACAACGATGGTGACCACATTTGTCTCGGCGATGAACTTAGAAAACTGAAAGACTGCGGTGAGTTTTTTCTTCATGCGACGTGACCAGATAGTCGGTTGCCATTATAGTTTCCGGTTGACAATCGCCAATAAAATCAATTATTTCTCAAATAAGTTGGCCACTGATGGATACAGTACACAAAGTGAGCGATTGTCGTGTTCAAGAGACACCTATCAAGACACTGAAGAAGCGTCTGTCAATATAGGCAAGCATATCGGTCCGACTACGGATGCGAGCCCCCTCCGAACTTTTCCGAAGGGGGCAGAGCCACATTCCCTCTCCCCCCCTCTAAAGCGTCATTAGCAGAGTTCTATTACCCACATAATTTGAGGTTTATCTTTTGTTGCTTCTACGTCTACCTTTAAACAGCGTTTTTTTTTAGGAAACCGCTGTTTTATGCACTGAAACACAAAGGTAACTTGAACACCACTGCATTTCGACGGACACTTTGAAAATTAATATCTCACAACTCGTGCGGTCCAGAAAGTTCGTCCCAAGTCGATACGCCTTGCGAGCTCACGCGCTAAAATTCGTGGACTGAAATATGTGGCGTAAAATAATTAATTAAATAAGTTAATTATCGTAGTTACCTTATTTATTCAACTGAACATTTTGATTTCTCGTAGAAGTAATGACCGCCTCGTCAAGCAATTTAGATTAAGGGTTAGATTTGTGATATTTGCCATAGGCAATCTTTAAAAAATTTGGTTCAGCTAAAAAAAAAAAACAACACCCTGCATAGCTATTCAGGCACATCTGACGGAAGCGGATATTTCAGCTTCTCTTCTTTCTTTCAAGTGCATCATCGCTTTGGCAACTAGAAAGCAATTCTCCTTGTGCTCGACATTTTCGTCGAACGCAGGCTTTAGCGCATTTTCTTTAATGCACCAGGCAAACGGCACGGCAGCCAACAAGTGCGCTCTACCTTTTCTGCATCTGGCGCAAGTACACGCATTACGGATTCGACGCCATATCGGTTCTCTGTGAAAGGAACACGTACGAATAGAAGTCGTGGCAAATGGGGGAAGGAAAGGGGAAAGAAACACTCCCGAAAGTGGGATGCCTCGGCTTGCTAGTAGAAGCCGTATCACGTCCTGCTTTCCTTCGGCGCTATATCGCACAGGCACGTGCGCTGATGCGACGGCAAATTTCTGCTGTTTACGGCCATGCCACCGTGAGCCCAGGCGTACGGCAACCAGCGGCATAGCTTTATAATGCAGAAGCGCACCGTCTACAAACTCTGCAAAAGCGTAGCGTTGTAAGGTTTTGGCGTTGTATATTGGAGTCATGAAGCAAGAAACGAACAAACAATTTATAAATTCAGGATGTGACGAAGGAGCGTTGCTAGCTGCAAATACAAGGTCGAGGAAGGGTGGGGGTGGGGCTATAGCCTTGAAAATAAGTGTCGGCAGTGCTCCGAAAGTAGTGCCAGCAGTGCTCTGGCCGGCCAACAGTTTTACTTCTCCGTCAGGTGCGACGAGCACTGACCATTAATATGTAAGCGAGTGGATGCTGCGGCCTTTCCTCCAGTTCCTTTGCCGCTAAAACATAAGGAAGAATGATGAGACTTTTGGTTGAGCTATAGCTGTCAGAGCGACGCTGAATTTTGAGAAGGCCTATCTCTTGCCCTGCGTGTCCACTGATATTGGCCGCATGCGTCGTGATCAGCCTTTAATTAAAACTGAGGCGCTCTCTTCGCAAAAGGGGTCCGTATTCACACAAATGTCTTACGCTAGAAACGTTGGTAAGAGAAAAAAGAAATCAGCCAATCCTAGTGCTGGACATATCGTTAGGAAAGGCGGCCGGCCAATAGCAAAAATCCCTTATGAAAGGAAAGGCTTTTAGAGCGCAGCTCTTAGACTCCCGTACCTGCGGCGAGCATTGGCGTTCTCCCTCGTAACCGAGCGAAAGAACACAGCGAAGGGTGAAAGCAAACGCGAAGCGCAGCGGGAGATGAAAGACGTCAATAGCAAAGAGAGCGCGAGGAGGAAAGCAGAGGAGGAGGGTGCAGCGGGACCACGAGGTTGAAAGCGTAGGAGGATGGTATGGCGAAAGCGTGAGAAGAAAACCGTAGTGCCGCGCAAGACGGGCTTTGCGCCGACGATGGCTACGAGATGGCGCGATCTAATGTTTGCTCGTTCGTTCACGCGGCTTCTTCAAATCACAACCATCTGTAACTGTGCCTGATGGCGCAGTTACGGCATTCTATGACTGGGCTGGATGTGTCTGCTCGTAGTTTGTAAGCAATGGGGAATCATTTGGATGTTGGGCGGGTTGCCGTAATTGGTTGCTCCAACTAGTGCTCCAACTGATCGAACTCGCCTTAAAGCTCCTTGGTTAAGCATTCCGAACGGGCATCGAAATTGTCATCATCATTGCCCTCTTCAGTCTCCCCACCCTGTAAATGCAAGTGCCTTTATCGTTGATGAAGCGTTATCTGTCGCCACGCGAAGGACCTGGAAAATGAAATAAGAACAGTTAACGGAGGCGGAAATGTACTAAAATACATATTTAACATTGTCAGCGATGCTCCAATCCAGAAACTCTGCGTCATACTCGGAGCGGATCCGAGCAGCTGTGTGGCTCCCCGTCAGGCGAGTGAAACTGAGGAGGTACGTGCGTGTGAGCCGCGAAGTCGCTGTCTCCGAAGGTTGCTTCGACAGCAAGAAAGCGTCCGTAGACCGCGACGTCCACACGTCTAGTGCGATACAGACATACTCCGCTCCCGCCAAAGACGACGATATTTTGCTCTGCAGCGCTGATACTTTCCCGAGCAGGAACTTTTTTCTGAGATCATCCCGCAACGGAAACTTGTAGCCCGGGACGGCGAACTGAATCTAGTCAGCATACTTTAAAGGCTTGTGGTGTTTTAATGTTGTTTAAGTTTAAATGAGTTAATACTAAAATGACGACATAGCGTATTTTTGCATAGGTGTCCTCATGATTTTTAAATGCTGCAATAAAGGTAGCGAGCACTAGCAGTTACTTTGAGGAAGGGCAGCTTATAATATTCTCAAACTTACTGTTACGAATTCGTTGAATCCCTCCCTCTCGACAACACGAAAGGGCTCCGTGTCACTGAAAATCATGTTGACTATGGCGTCGTCAAGAACAGCCTTTCGATGAACAGGCACAGAACTGCACCCAGTGGTGAAGGCCGACGTTATCTTCGGCTTACTTGCCAGCCCTTTCTCTTGTTGGGTGTGCTCATGTTCATGCTTTTTTTTAGGTGTGGAATCAAACTAGATGAAATTCCGACTACAGCATGTATAGTTCCGGAGCAAAGCTTGCAGCGTGCAGCTTGTTTGTGTTCTTCGCGGGCCATTCCAAAAATTTGCTTCCAATGTGCCATGTTGGCGGACTTACTGCGTGCGTGAGCCGCTGGGCGCAGGAGCCAGAGTGGCAGTGCGTTATGGAAGCGCTTTTTATTTGAAATAGAAGGCTGGGAAGGAGAGTGGGGGAGGTAGCACAGAAAGCCCAGGGGGATGCTTCGAAGCAGTGTCTAGCATTCACATTATGAGCGAGCTACTAAATGAACCGTTGGGCTTCTCTAGCCGCCAACAGGCGCCAGCGCGGCGGCGGCGCAACCGGGACCTCCGCCCTCCACCACCCCTCCCCCCACCCTAGAACGGAGCTCCCTAGAACAGAGCGAACGTGGGTTTTCTTCGGCTCGAATCGTCGCGTCAGGGCTCGGGAAAGCGCCGCCGTGGTCGCAGTTACGTGGTCTCTCCTGCTTCGCTTGGCCTCCCGAACCGATACTTTCAAAATGGTATTCTCTCTCTCTCTCTGAATGGAGGGAGAGGGCGCACAGTTCAGCGTTTACGACTGTGTGCTGCACTGACCGGCAGACCTTCGTTGGCAGACTTTCGGGCAAAGGCGTCCGTGTGGCTAGACAGGGGGGACAGTATTGCTAAAGAGATGGGGGGGGGGGGAGGAGGAGTACGAAGTGAGAAGGCGAGGGAGCCGGTATGCGAAAGCTTGCAGTGAACACAAGCATCGGACCAGCGTCATTACGCATCACAAATTAGAGAAGTGCTTTTTCGAATATGCGTTCGAGTCGCTGACTGCGACAGAAGCAAAAACGAAGTGAAGGGCGGGGCGACAGCAGGCGGCCGGGGCGAAGGCGCCGCAGAGATAAAACAGACGCGCGCGCGCGCGCGCGCACACACACACACACACACACACACACACACACACACACACACACACACACACACACACACACACACACACACACACACACACACACACACACACACACACACACACACACACACACACACACACACACACACACACACACACACACACACACACACACACACACACACACACACACACACACACACACACACACACACACACACACATACACAAGGCGTAAGGCGGGGGGGGGGGGGTTGTTGAGTATGCCGCTGCTGTAGTTCCGCACGATGGATACCAAAGGCATAAAGCCGCGTTTGCGCGAAGAATCCAGACAAACTTCGGAGCAACTCAGTCTATAAGGACATAATTGTAGTAAACGCGTTGCTTATAACTGTACCGTGCTTGTGATCAGCCAAGCTGTTAAAAAAATACGGCCTTAGTGTTAAATTTAAGGCTCTGACTTACTAACGTTTGAACGTGGGTTGGTTGGTTCTTCGGCATATTTTGACAAAAAAAAAACAACGCGTAGACGAAAGAGCGTTCTATTTTCGGAAAAAGACGTAATGCGTTTCCCATTACATTCCGGGGACGCAAAAATGTGGAATGATTCCGGAGTCGTACCAATTCCTGAGTGGTACCACCGCAACACTGACTGGCACTACTTCGTCGGGCAGCATACAGGTGTTATATAAGGCTCCGTTTGCTTGTATGCGTACATTGGGCGCACGGACATATAAACTTCGTATCTATATTCACAGTTATGTCCAATGAAATAGGAGAAGGAAATGGAAGGATAAGGAGAAGAAAGCTTCATTATAATATACCTGGGGCAACTCAAATATAAGCCGAGCAAGATCCTCAGAGTTTAGAAAATCGTTATCTAAGTAATCCGAAGCAGCGGCGGCCACATCAGCAATAATAATAATAAAAAAAGAACCATGGCATCCCGATGATGTATAGTGGGCAGTGGCCTGTCCTAGCGTTACATGAGTCACTGAGTAGAAAAAGGAGCGGAAACTCCTTGGTACCGCATGCAAATGCTTCTTGCTGAAGAATATCGGTGAAGTGGTGCCTTTAATGCCAAATACATTCCACAACATTGGTGAAAAGTATTCTTCTTCTGCGAGGTATTCATTCTTGGTTAGAAAAAAGCATACACTGCTAGTGAGCATTGAGATGATCCACACTTGGGCAGCACGAACACAGCCCTCAAGTCCTAGTTGGTTGAAATACCGAGGAACTGTTTTAGTACAAATTCAGAACGTGCAGTTTTCTATGTAATAGAGATAAGCTTAGAAACTCAGCCGCTGCCCTCTATGAGCGGTGGTAATCCCTGTCGCCCTCGTAATGTCTTCAGAATAAGCTCGTTGCTCGCAGTCGCATCTCACAATCAAGATATCTCCGTTTGTCCACTGACTCGCAAAGAAATGTGATCCCCACTTTTCGCGAATAATTTTCCTGCCAGAAAAGGCTAGAAAAACAAGTTTCTTGTAATTCTATGCGCCGTACCAGGAGCGAAGCGTTGTAACGCGAACACACGCCTAACTGTGCAGCCACCAGCTGCGGAAATGTACCGTGAGAGGGTGCGCTCTCGAGTTAATGCTGTGCACCTTTGGTCGTGAAAGCAGCCGCTACGGAGAGCCGTAAGAACGGTGTCAGGCCACGTGGGACGGTCACGCTCATGCTCGGGTTGTTTTTGTTTTTTTAAGAGCGTTAAATCGCGAACCACTGGTGGCGCTTTTGCCCCGCAGCGCGTGCCGCCGGCCTGTTCTCCCGTATTGCAAAAGGCCGGCTGGAAGTGCGGCAAACCAACCTCCCGCGTGCCCATGACAGGGTCTCTGGCAATGCACAACTTCGCCGAGGAGCGACGCCCTCTCATTGGTTGGTCAGCTGCCGCGAAGGGTGCGCACACCGACGGTAGGGTGACGGCACGCACGCTCCACGCATCACCGACACGGCTCAGCACTCCCGTGGCACCAGAAAATGCGCGTGGACGAGACCTGTGCACACCCTTTTGTGTCTCTCGCGAACGCCGAACCAAGACGCTGAAACTGGCGTGACGTACCTACGACGCTAAAAGAGGGGACGTTTTTTGATAAAGTATTATGCCAGCGATAGGGGGGAACGTGACACAGTGAAAGAGAGAAAAGACATATAGATATGTTCGCTTTACGAGTAGCTCGTAAAGCAATCTATATGTACATGTACGTGTTTTTATTAGTGTTGCTATAATTAAAATGCTTATACTGCACACGAGCGCGTGAAAATGACATAATAGCTGTTGTTGGACTAAAAACATGGGCACAGACCATGGCCCGTATTCGCAAAGCATTTTTACGCTAGAATTGTTCGCTAGAGCAAATTACAGCCAATCCTGATGCTGGACATATTATTAGCGAAGACGGTCGGCCAAAGAAGTCGGTCAAGATGGATCATCAAAAACGAGAAACTATTACGAGTTGTAAAACAGCGCTACGCAGGACATAGAGAGGGACACAGACAACAGCGCTGGCTAACAACCAAGTGTCTTTATTCTTTCAGTCAGCATATATATACTCCGCCGCTATCTCAAAGCACAGAATCAACAGAATTCAGCATGCGCAGGGGAGAAAAATGCAATTAATGCGATAGGAAGGCAATCTGCTTCGGTAGGAAAGAAATAGAGGGAAGGCTTACACATGCTTCGCCACTGACATCAATTTGGAAACTATCAAGTGTAGTCTGCTACTCTACAGAGACAGCGCGAAGAAAGCGAAGGTTGTAGAAAGAACGAAAGCGAAATGGCATCCCTTCATTTTTTTTATTCATTTTTTGTTTTTTGTTTTTTGCCGGAGTACAAAATCCAGTACCCACAAAAAAAAAAAACAACAACACACACACACACACACACGCACACACACAAAGTATCCACTGTTGTGCAAACGCATCACGCAAGGTCGCCCACTCGCTGGGGACGACATTCAATCCGAGAGGCAAGTCACAGCGTAAACACGATTCGATTTTCTGAAGAAGCCAAGATGTTGCTGGTCTCCCAGCGTGCGCACGACGCGTGTTTAGCGTCCTTGCTTGCACTGCAAACGAAATACGTCGGTATGCTGGCTCGTTGTATTGCACGTGAGTTCTTGCTTTAGGTGATAGTGGTGGAGCCAGAATCCCCCCCCCCTTTTTTTTTTGTTTCTCGAGTTGGGGGGGGGGGGGCGAGCAGAGTGTAGTTTAAGAGGAAGCTTTAGCTCGGGCCCAACTCCGACGCGGCCTATTCAAATACATGTAAAACGCAAAAACGTTTTTATGAGATAACCCCTGGACCGATTTTGATGAAATTTGTTGCATTTGAAAGAGAAAGTTAAATTCTAGTGACTGTTGGAAGCGGAATTTCGATTTAGGGCTTAAATTTTCTTAACACGATTTTCAAATATTTGACCGTTTGAAAAAAAATAGAAGCACGAAGTTTACAAATTCATAGCTCTGCATCAAGAACTGATATCGTGGTTCTGTAAACTGCATCCATTAGATCATTGAAAGCGGACAAATTGAGTATGTCATTTTACATCTTACGTGAATTTGTTACGTTGGTTACAACGGTTTTACAAACGTTGTATGTCCCTATGATTAAATTTTTTTATATTCATGTGTAACATAGCAATTTTGTCCGCTTTAGATGTACTATTAGATGCAATTCACAGAATTGTGATATCATCTTTCATTGCTTAGTTACAGAGTTGTAAACTTGATAGTTTCGTTTTTTGAAATTTTTCGATTTTTGCCAATTTTTAATAAAAAAATTCACGACCTAACTCAAAAATTCGAAACCAACAGTCACTAGATTTAGAGTTTTTCTTGTAAATGCAACAAACCTCGCAAATTTGGTGCGGTGGTTGCTGAGAAAAACGAATTCTCCTTTTACATGTATTTAGATAGGAGCCCCCGAGCTAAAGCTTCCTCTTAAGTTATCGCTGTAGAGCAAACAATATTAGCCGCATTTTCGTCTTCTTTCTCCTCTTCTTTTTCTTGTTTTTAATTTTTTCTCTCCTTTTTCCCTGAGAAGGTGGGTGCAAAGTCTCTTACACTGTCGGAGAACGCAATATAACGCCAAAATTAAGGAAATATTTGCATGCAGGACGATTCGAAGCAAAGAGTGTAATAAAAGTTGCTACCAATTTAAGCGCTTCCATAACGATTTAAACGCTTCATATACACCGCAGAATAGTATAAGTTATAGGCGACGCAAGGTTGAAACAGGAGAAAGCGTATCTTTTATTTAAGAGGACGACTGACGACTATGAAGTTTAAAAGCTCTTGGAAAATAAAGAAAACGAACAACCAGCGTTGGAAGACATCAAAAGTGATAAAGACGACGACGCCGAAACAACACCACCACCAACAAATATTCTTGGTCTATAGTACTAAAGGGTTTTATACCGCAAAACAAGATTTTACGTATATTTATTCAATACTATAGGAAATATCTGAGGCACCTCGTTGTAGTGCGACATTACTGATTTTCATTCGATACACACCAAACCATCGCTGCTTCCTCTTTTAAACTGTGTAAGTGAGAACGAGACATGCAGGACCAAGATAGAAAAGGCAGGCAGTGTTTACGTTAATACGGTAGCGCACGATACCGGAAACCGTCGACGCACTCTCTTAATTTGTTTCTTCCGCTGAAGCGTAGTGCGATCCTTGCCACCGTGGGCTCGGCGATCGATTCTCATCTAGCATTCGTGCCGTGATAAACGGAAAAGGTATCGAAAGACGGCAGTCATCTGTTGATTTTGCGCGTTTCTTTCGACTGTCTCATCCTTCTCTCCCCGGCTCTCCATAAAGGAAAAGAAAAAAAAAACTACAAAATCAGTGTATAAGGGTGATATAAGCACTATCAGTCTTGCAGAGCCCTTGCAGTCACGACGTCAGTACAAAAACATTTCAATACGGAATATGGAATAGATCGCATTCACGCTATGATTAGTTTATTGTTTTCTCTCACTTTTCAATCAGCGCAACCATTATGTAATTATTTTCTTTTTCTTAAGCTTCGCATAAGCGAAGCGCGAAAAGCGCCGTTGTCATGTTTTTTTCGTGCTTACGATATACTTGAATCCCGGAACGCTGACAAGAAACACTCAATTAGTTTATATTGGTAAAATATTATTTGAAGACACTCTTTTCGTTAACTTAGAGGTCAGTTATCACAAGAGAAACTAAAGGCTAAGCTTGGTATTTTTCAATTTCATGCCAGAACGTATGCGTCGGTACGTCGGTGTGACGTCACGGATCTTGAAGTATTGTATCTTATTTCGGCCTTTTACATGAAGAACACGTTTTCGAAACAACCAAAGTTCATCCTCTGGCTTATTCAGAACAGAATGTAGTCCATTTTTACCGATAAATATACAATTAAACAGACCCGAGGAGACGCTGTCAAAATTTATGATGTCATGGCTAGCTGGTACGGGAACTTGGAAGCGACGTCGCCACCCGTCTTTCGTTTATGCGTCTTTTTCGGCTTACCAAGCCTCATCTCACATTAAGAGTTGCTTTCTTCCTATTGCGAAATCGTCATTCACTAATGCAGCTCAACTTAATTTTCTCTTTAGTTAATCTGGAAAGTACATGTTCGGTATATGTGTCACGCATCAGTTAATTCAATAAAATGATAACCGTGACATAGCGAGATCGCTTCTCCACTGCTTTCTGCCAGATGCTGTCGGAGAGAGCTCCTTCGCTAGCTCGGACGACATTCTAATCGCAGTTACCCAGCGGTAAGTGCTTGTGTTTATTGAAACAGTAACCTGCCTTCACATGGAGCTTGCATTTAAGACCTGTAAGCGATGATTCTATACATTTTGAATATTTGCAAGCCTCCCGGCCTGCAATCTAATAAGGAATCCTATGCTAAATAATATTGTTGCGGGGATGTTGGGAATATAGACAGACTGTATTTACAATATATATACAAGCCGAGTCAATGTGGTTAAGATGGCTGACCAGCAACAACACGCAGCAGTCAGCGTCTCGAGATCTCCTTCTTCCTTTCTATTCTTTCATCCTTCCGTAACAATATGAAGGTTGTGGGGACTGCGTAGTCCATTTCGTTGCAGCGCCATAGCGCAGCACGTTTTGGGCATAGGAGCCGCAGTGCGGCGAGGTCGCTTTCGAACTTCGCGCGCGCGGTCCACCGCTTTCCCTCTCTCTCGTTTCTCCGAGGGCGCCGAACAGCAGCGGGACCGTAAAACACTTGCTGCTGTCCGCCCCCGAAGGGTCCAGGCGCTCATCCGATTGGTCTGTTTGGGTGGGAACCCACGTCCCCTCTTTCGAGGCGGCACAAGTCGACTGAGGAGCGGCAATGCGGGGAGGAGCTCTCGGACAGCGAAACCGTGCGTACTCACTTCCGATTCTCCCGGTCACCCCTTTGGTTGGCCGGTCTTGCCGAAGGTTCTCGACCCGAGGCGGTTGCGCACGTATTCGCTGCTCCTGTTCTGAAGGCTACATCAAAGAGGCGCGGCTCGACGTGCGCGGTCGTACTGCGCCGAGTCGCCTTCGGAGGCTACTCCGAACTGAAGGGACCTTGCCCTGGTAGCACGGTCGTTGAGAGCCATCCTCCCGTATAGTGGCGTGTTAACACGTTTTGCGATACTGTCACGCTTGACTTGCGGGAGCTTCGGCTCACGGGTCCCGCGCCGATACGAGTGTAACGGCTATCCTGAACGCCAAGGTGGTCGTATAATAAACGTCTTCCTTGTACTCTGGGCCTTCTCCTTGCGGCGCTCTGTTCCGCTCCCAGAGGAGACCCTAACGAGCCTTCGCTTCGGGCACACGCTACACACGCGGCTGAGCTGATCGTCCCCCTGAGGGGCTCGGATCCCTGGACCCGCGCGGTGGTCTAGGTGACTCCCGGCGGAGCACTGCTATAGACGGAGACCACAAAGTGGCGCCCAAGGTGGGGCGCCAATTTGTGGTCTCCTATGCTCACGGCGCGCACGCTCTGATATTGCGCGCGCCGGACGACCACCGCGGGTTCGAGCACTCCGAGCCGCCGTGCGTGCAGGGCACCGCGTCTGCGCCTGCTCCGACCCTGTCCCGTGTGCCGACGCGCAGCTGCGCGCATACGCGCCCCGCCGGCCCCAGCTTAGGGGAAGGCGAGACCGCGCGCGCAGCAAGGGAGACCCTAGGCAAAGCTCTCCAGACGCCACAAAGAACATTTATTACGCTGGAACTCAATAAAAACACACGTTTTAACATCACGTCCGAATCTGAAGGAAATTAAGACACAAAACGTAGCCAAATAGTCGCCGGTGGCCGCTAACAACGCCCCGCGACAGAAAGAATAAAGAACAAAGAACCCAGCAGTAAGAGGCTGCCTATCCTTCGGTCAGCGCCTGCCATCGTGCGCCGCACAGCAGAGAAAAAGGAAACAGAAAGAAACGGCAGACGGACAGACGGGGGCACGATCGGAAGACGCTACCTCAGGAGAACGAGACGACAGAAGAGTGCGCGCGCCCGCCGAAGCCGGGACCCCGACGAGCCGAAGTAACCATCGGCGGACAAAGGGGGCCGCCAGAGAGGAACACGTACACACCTTCATACGCCCCGACGTGGTCTCCCCGGGCCCCGTCTTGCCCGCGCGTACCCGGAGTGCACGCAAGCAGGGCCCGAATCTCTCCAAAAGGTCGGCCGATGGAGAAGGCCTGTTGACCTTCTCGTGGGCGGGTTGACAGCAGAGCGACAGTGTTTTATGACCCGATGCCACTCCACCGAGGCAAGGAGGAGAGGCACACGGAGTCCCCGGCAACACAACGCAATGGCCCCACACAACCACCGTGAGAGCCCGAGGCCCCACAAGCTACCAACCAACGAAAAGCAACTAAATTTGCAAGAGGCACGACCTTTCGTAGCGGAACTCGGTATTAAAGACGCAATTTCTTTACTCGCTTTGCCTCCTTTCTTGACACAACAATTTTCGCCTTTTGGCTTCATGAAAATAACGCGTACAGCAAGCAGGGGCCCACATTGACTGAAATGTTTGTATATCTTTACCTGTTTCGTTACGCAGAGAAAATAATGAAGGATCCACATCGTAGTTAGGCATTTCTCATGCAATAACTGCTGTGCCATGGTAACAGGAACGAAATCGAACGTACGCAGCAAAATTATGAATTCCTCACAGAAAATATAAGGAGAGCTCGTCCGGGTGAGTGCAACGCCTCCTGGATGTCGCTTCCAACTTGACTCCTTTATTTTGCCTTCCTATATATTTTATTTACTATGCAAGTCTCTGCAAGCTGGCCTGCGCAGCCTTTTTGAGATTGGGAGGCGCCAAAATAGCGTTCGGTTGAAGCTATGGAGCGCAGTTAAGCATGCAACCAGTAGGTGATTGCAGCTGCTCCAACTCATTCGCATGCATTATACCGGGTGTTCAAAATTAGGCTGTACGGCTTTCTTAAATTTAGGCACTGGGAGACCTGCGAAGATCACCTGTGCAAATAAGTTATGTGGCCAGGCGGACACAAAGTTGCATGATAATTATCGCTGTCAGTAGCCCAATTAACTACAATTAAATAATTAACTTTTTATTGACTGCAGTAGGTGCGTATGTTTTTATTGAAAAGTTAGACGCAGTCGTGTTTCTACAGTTTCACTTGGAAGAATTCTTCTAGCGTGTCTGTGCTCCGAGATATCCGACTCCAAATTTTAACTGTCGTTCTCATGATTACGCATGCAAGAGAGTGAGGATCGGCGCAAAGCTCCTCCCTGATGTGACGCGGCTGTTGCGTGCGGCGTTCAATCTGACAACAGGGCGGAGGCATAGGGAAAGACGATAGCCGTCCTCCTTCCCCTTTCAGCTGGCAAAATCAACATATGACAGAGTGGTGTGTCGTGCTGTTCTTGCTCTTGATTTCAATAAAACTTACAATACTTGCAAATTAGCCGTCACTTCATTTGCGTAGCCCAGACAAGGACCACGGCCGCTCGTCTAGTCAACATTACGCACACGCATTGCCCTCCGGCTTCACCGCACGCGCCATTATCTCGACATGGCAGCTGCTGCCACAGTTACAGGCTGCGCTGTCGTGTGTTGTGACAACGGTTCCGGGTTCTTCGATTTTTTTTTTATTTCGTCAGCCGAGAGGAGAAGGGGGAGATTTAATTAATTGGGCTGCTGACAGCGACAATTATTATCTCACTTTGTGCCCTCCTGGCCACATAACTTATCTGCACACGTGGTCTTCGCGTGCCTCCCAGTGCCTAATTTTAGGAAAACCATAAAGCTTAATTTCTAACACCCTGTAAATCGATATATGTATACAATGGCTGCATAGTACCCGCCTTCACTCCCCACAAGCAAGACTCGCTTTACTGCTCAGCATATGCGCCTCACCCGTGACGCAGTCACTTCATCTGTGAGCCGTTAATAAAGTCTCGTAGCGCATTTATGAACATGTTCTTCGCTAATGCTAATTCTCGCATCGAAGCACGCCGAGGAGCGTTGGTAAACGAAAACAATGATCTGCGATGCGCGAGCCGATGAGCTATTGCGGCTGTGCTGCTGGCGGAAGTGGAAAGAGGAAGCGTTTCCATCGTGTAGCCGTTACGAGCTTCGACGCATAGAACCAAGGCGGTGTAGTCGGCAGACGGCTCTGCTGTCCGCAGAGGGAGAACGGCAGATGCAAATGTTGTAGAAATGCCGCGCTCCGACTCTCGTGTTTAGGGACTTACATACGCACGGCTTTTGAGTGCCGTGACAACGCCATAAGTACTGCCACCAAGTAGCCGTCTAACGTGACGAACTACTATTCCTATTTACAACTTGCCTCTAAAGTGCCCGGCTACATGGCTCCTTTTTTGACACAGTGTTCGTAGCTGATTTTGCGATGTTTCCAGCCAATATTTTAAAACAATTTTGCTGGTAAACTTCACGAAATTGGCTTATAAGCGAGACCGACGTATTAGATGAGCAAGAACACATTTCTTTTTCTTGCATAGAGGCGTGCTCCACTAAAATGTTGCCGACCATGTCCCGTAATCTGAAAAAAAGACGGAGTTGTGATAAAGGTAACTTCAGTAATACGTCATGTGTATCATTCAACGTGACCAATTAAGAAAAAGTTAGTTAGCAAATTTTAGTTCGTTAGCGAAATTATTGTTGAATAATCTTTCCCGGCTAATTTCCGCCTAGCAATGTAAGCCGATCATCAACAAAGCAGGGACGTGGATATAACAGTTTCCTTCAAAAAAGTGCTGCGCACTAGAAGACAATCAAAACATCCATGCAGTCTGGACCGATCGCGTTCCTGCTCTGTATAGGAGGGCGACTTCCATGCGGCTGAATCCGTTTACAACACCGGACTGACGCGGTAGTTTCCAAAGCGAACGAAAGCGGCAACGAATTTTCTCTTTAGGAAGTTGATGGTTCACCGGGGCTGACATTGTTGGCTGCCTTGAGAGCGCTTGATTAATGAGGGCTTCTTTGCTTTCGCTGTCAGTTACATCATCATGAAAAAGTAGTCGTTGAAGAGTTACACTGACTTCCTTTGTGGCGATCTTTAAATGAAGCCAGCGAACGACGAAAGAACTTGTTTAGAGGCGCGTTACGAAATGGCCGCTGAATTGTCGACTTTGAAACCGAGAGTATGAATGCGTTCTGTGTGGGTCCATTCACCAATGCGCGTCTTGACCGTTGCTATATGTCTTTCTGAAAACATTATATTTAGCCATATACAAAAGTATACTGCTTCGCGGCTGCAGGTGTTCTGCTTGCTTGAGTCGCTGCAGATCTGGACACGTTGCGTTGTTACCTGAGTTCAGGTTACTGGAGTGCCTCTGCGACTGGGGCAGGCAAAAGTGGCGCTCACGTCCTGGAGGCCGTGACAGGAGAAAGCGGCACGGATCGCAGTGGCGTTATATAGCGGCCGTCACGCGTATGTGCGCAGAGAAGTAGCGCACCACCTGTTAATTTTTTTTTACAAGCTTCGGCCTCTGACAGACACCGAATCATGCTTGCTTTTAAGGCGATTTTTTTTGTCCGCCTCTTCTCCCCACTTTGCGGCGGCTGGATGCTGTCTTGCACGATGAACTGTTCCCGCAGATATCACAAACAGAGTTAGCCCGGGGCAACCGGGGGCATTATACATTCAGCGGATACTCGAGCTCCAACGCAAACAAAATAGGGCCGAAGTGGGTACAGTCTGCGGAAAAGATATCTGAATAACTGTCGAGCGGAGGAAGAATGTGGTTTAGAATGCGAGAAACCGTGGTTGAGAATGCGAATGCATCCTGGCTCGTAAACGGGAAGTGGAACACCGTCGAGTGGCGGTGATGAGCACCGAAACACAAAATACATAAAGAAAAACGATGATATTTTTATTTGGCATAGCAGCTCCTGGTTGGATCCTCTTTTCACACATCTGTCCTCTGCGTTCACGACAGCTAGAGAGAATCTAGCATGCTTTCCGAGGCACTCAAGTGCTTCTGTGACGACTGCCTCTAATTATTAGGTATAGGGGATTCGAGACACCATAATATTTTTTTGCAGGACAACATTCGCAACAAGAGTGGACGAAGGAAAACATCGCATTGTATGATGCGCCAGTATACTCATCTAAGATTCGCTTATCTAAGATTCGAATTATCAAAGTTACACCTCTAATGTCAATTGCATGTTTGCTGGCAACCTCATAAAAATCGGCTTTTAAAACGTATGAAAAACTCTTAATGCACGTTGCAGTGCGAAATGCAGTGCGAATCCTACCGTGAAAAAAATGCGTGCGACGCTGGAAGAAGAGCAAGGAAGCCGTGGTGACGGGAAAGGCTCTTTGGTTGAAGACGGCTGCGGGCAGTCTTCAAGATAGGTTGATATGCACAAACACGAAAGAAATAGAGGAGGTTTTCCGCGCACATCCGGCCTACTTTAGTTCTCCTGCAGCAACCGGCTGACACAAGCAAAGCAGCGTCGCAATCATGTCTAGACCACGCAAGCCTCGCGAAAATGCAAGATGGAAGGATGCTGAACGTGCAGTGGGCCGGAAAATCAGGCGGACCGCCGCGCCTACTTCCTGCGCTGTCACCATATCCGATGTGTGTCAGTTATGGCGACAACAAGCAGCTTATGCGGAGGCGCTATGGCCATGTGCTCGCCTCTATAGCGTACAGATTGCGCTAAAGAGTTCTGCCTTGCAACGTTCATCCACGGTGCCAGGCAGAGGTGACGACAGCGCTTCGAATTATTGTTCGAAAAGATTGATCTCCAAGTGCCACGATAACTTAAAGCATGCAGTTTCAAATTTATGGCCGAGTTGATTCACACGTCAAGCGAACGTGGTGCTCCACAATGATATGACATAACACATTTTCTCGAGGCTACGTCTTGCCATCACCTGAACGCTAAATAGCCGTTGCCATCCTCCGTATTATTTGCAACCGTCGTTCAGTGCTCGAAACTGAGTTTGCCCTGCCCGTCTGCCCAGCCCGTCGTCCGTCCACTTCGGGACGCCGGCGGCGACGGTTCTCTCCATCGACGTAATTTTGTTGTCGTCAGGCCGGCTCCTCATCTTCAGCTTCACTATCGCCATAGGGTGAAGAGAAAAGAAAAGATTTTCCATAACCACTGCCATGTGAATTCCAACTCATGCCGCTGTAGCAATGTGCACTTAGCCGCTGTGCGCGCTAACCACTGGGCTATCCCACTTTTTTTTTTCTGATACAGGGAAGCACTTACACAAAACGCAGCAGAAGTCAGCGGTCAGGTGAAATTGAACAAAAATGAAAGAGTAAAACAAAAATAAATAAGAGCATCGATAGAACCCTAGTTTATTCCTCGTGCGCGAATTTTCTGCTCCTGGAAGTTTTTGTTGTTGTTGTTCACGGTGTTTGAGCATTTCCATAAGCCATTCTAGCCCTCTAGAGGCTACGCAAGCCAAAATGAAAATTGAGGTCGTACGGCAAGTGCATTTTCTTGCGTCAAAGTACCCCATACTGACTGGATTAATTTTGAAGTCGCTTTCCAACGTTTGCTGTAACATACAAACAAAAAAATACAGAATTCCAACGATGAATGAGGCAATGATCAATAGTCTCTGACATTTTGGATAATCAGCCATTTGCGCGCCTTGGGAACAACGAATTCCCAAGTCTTCTGCCATGTCTTAACAGAAAGCGTCGTGGTATGAATTAAGATCGAAGAAGATAGTTTTAGTTCTCGGAGACGCACACACTCTGATAACGCTACTAAAAGCATAATAGCAATTAAATAATGACAATTCCCGAGTGTAGCACCGGTTATACTGCCACGGAAAAACATACATCAATAACACCACTAACCGGCTAAAGAACACCAGGTGGTCGAAATTAATCCGTAACCCTTCATCATAGTGTGCTTCATAATCATATCGTGGTTATTGCACGTAAAACTACAGAATGTAATTTTTTAAACATCCCTAACTGACATCTTGGAACTTCAGCTAAAGAATAACCTGTTGAAAAGGTTGTGGCACAAGCAGCGCTTGGTAATTATTGCAAGGTGTTGCGCTGCACATTGACTTTAAATGTGGTGGCGTCTGTGCATGTATCTCAAAGGCCACAATAAGCAATACTGTAGCGATTCTGAACCTTTGCTCAAAAGACGGGACTGTTCCACTAATTTAGGGACAGTTGCCAACCCTATTGTCGGCGTGGCTCAGCGCACACGCGGCCCACGTGTTGTATCTTGGAGGTAATCTGCGGCGGGTGCAAAGCTTTGTTGAGCCGAGATGGCTCGCCGGTTCATGCATGCTTCTTCTCGCACGCCTAGCGCTGGACGTCGCGTAACCTCACGTTTCGGAGAGGCGTTGGAGTGAGAGACAGCACGAACCGTTCGCTCCCCTCTATTTGGGCTCTTCATCACATTGTGACAGCGAGTGTTCGCGATCATTGGGCGAGATCTCTTCAAGTTTGCCTGTTTGCACGTGACACGATGCTTGTTAGTTTAATCAGTAAGCAAATTTTCACTGCAGTTTGAACGGCGGGTAAAACTACAAACCATACTTCGTATAGCAGTTTAGTACTTTGCTATCGCCACCAATGCATCGCGCTTCGGGCGAAACAACGACATTTAGCTAAACACTTTCTTTCTGTATTATTGCACAGTTATAATTATCATTTAAATATTAGTTCAATATTTTATTTTTCTCGAACCCTTAAATTACATTATTCTTTGTGCGTCCCCCCCCCCCACCTTATTCCCTAACGCTGTGCAGTACTATATAAACGCTACAGAAGGGAATAGGTTTGGGCAGACAGGACAAGCGCTTGTCCTGACTCGACTTGTCCCTCGTCCTTACTACACTATGTTACTTGCATTGCTATATAAAAGCTGGCTTCTTGGCCATTCCTCCGTGTCGATGGTGAGCGCACTTTTTTGAGGAACCCTCAAGCAAACGAAATCTAGATGGCGGTCTTCTATGCGGGAGAAGAGAAAGTGAGTTCAGAGCCGAAGAAATCACTAGGATTCTGTTGTTTTATTCGTGATGAGCATTATTATTTATCAGTTGTGAGTGAGTGAGTAATGATGATGATGATGATGAAGATGATGAGAATGATGATGATGATGATCTACTCTAAACAATATAAGCAACATATTGTGTATTGCACTTCGGTCCTCAAAAAAGGAGGAGTAATTAATCACGTTTTCGTCCCACCCCTCTTCCAGTATGGCTCGGTACATTAATGGCACGCCAAATAAATAAATACGCCCCCATAACCAGGAGTTCTGGAAATCATCCCCCTTGTCTCTGGGGCCGTATGCCGAAAAAATGTGCGTTTTCAATGCCGAAGCGTCGTTATCACAGAGGCTACTATTAAAAATGTCCGGAGCAAATAGACACACCGAACCCCCACATCGCACATAAGCGGTACTATTTTTCGCTGTTGAAAATTCGTTCAAAATTGGGTATGCACGCTGTGAAGTATGGCAGTCTATGAAAACCGTCGAAAATTTGGCGGCTGTGCGGTAAAATACGCTTCGCGAAGAAACCATGGAGTTGATAGGACTATTCCAAAGGTTTTGCGAAACCGAAAGAGTCCGATTTCAGCTTGTTGTAACATCGTGTCTTCTATCAATCCGAATGTTGTACCAAAATTCAAATTATGCCTTATAAAACCTCACTTCATCACATTGTAAGACACGAAATGATAGTAATACATATAAGCCTGTTGGTGAGCCAATCCATAGTTCGAACCGAGATGAAGCTTGTTGACAAGTTGAAGTTGAGCACCCTGTTTCGTTACCGGGACTGTCAATGCCTCTTTTTTTCTCCTTAACTCGGCTTAGGTTAGTTATCGCCTGTAAATGGTGCTCCACTGACTGCTTACGTCATCGCGAAAATTTTGAGTAGTACAGCTTATAAGGAGCCGCGTTGTGCTGGAGCGGCCAAACTTCACGGCGAGTCCCTAATTGCTGCTAATGTACAGAATGCTGTTGTCTTCAGTTGCACACCGGCTAGCATTATGGCTTTTATAGATCCGTCTTAGTTTTGGACTCAAATGCGTAGCATTTACAAAAAAATTCATATGCATCTTTAACAATTTTAGTTTTTCCTGCATTAAGTCAACATAGCAAGTAGTTAGCCTATTAAATATATTCATTAACTGATCGATATAATTAAAAGCCACCTAGTCCAAAACAAGAGTTCGATTCTCATGCACGTCTTTGCAAGTTAAATTTGCAGATACTTCTTTTGCAGGAGAGGAGGAGGAAATAAAGAGAAAATGCAAGGATGTTAACCATAAATGCGTCTGGTTGGATACCCTACTCTGGGGGACGGGAGAGAGGGAATAGAAAGATAAGATAGAGGGAGGGGAGGAGTAGGAAAGCTGCGGTGAGCTCGCGCACTCGCACGGAGGACCTGAGTGAGTCAAAGGCGTTCACATAGGCCAGTCGCCCTCAAGAAAGACAAAAGCGACTTCTTTTGCAAATTTGTAAAAAAGTGCCCGGAAAGAAATTTCCATTCACTTCGCAAATGAAATCCACAAATCTTTTCCGAATTCCAAAGCTTTTCGTTCGTAAGTGCTCTTTGCCATTGGGGCACCGCCTGCGCTAAAAACATATGCAGCATCAGAATTTGATAAAATGTTCTCTTACAAATATTTATAGCGTAAGATCTTTTTGTGAATACGCGCCCTGGTTATAAGAACCAAGTACGCTGACGGGAGACCTAGGAAAATGCGGTTTACGTGATGTGCTTAATTGCAAGCATATCAATGCTACAGGTACGCATCATCCCATTATACCAGATAATTTTGGCGTGCTCCAGCGACAGAATCAAGGCTCCGCTTTCCGTTAACATTTTATCAGACTAGTGCGCCTGTAAGCTTCTTCCTGAGATCTAATAGGTGAATTCCCTATTCAGTTCATAGTGACTGGTGCAGCGCATTACTTGTAGTACAAGACCCGCCGTGGTTGCTCAGTGGCTATGGTGTTAGGCTGCTGAGCACAAGGTCGCGGGATCGAATCCCGGCCATGAAGGCGAAAACACCCGTGTACTTAGATTTAGGTGCACGTTAAAGAACCCTAGGCGGTCGAAATTACCGGAGACCTCCACTACGGCGTGCCTCATAATCAGGAAGTGGTTTTGGCACGTAAAACCCTATAGTTTAATTTTTTTACTTGTAGTATAAGTATGGGCTCGGTCTTTTCGATTTTCATGAGGCTTTCACAAGCTCTTGTTTGGGAACGTGATGGCGTGTTAGCGAACACAGAAATTGTGCTCAAAGCTTTAGTGACAAAAGCGTAGCCGCATACTATAAGCATGACTTGTGGTACTATGACCCGCGCTTATTAACGGTAATTGTTTTACATCTTGTATGTGTGCTTATGTGTGCATGAAGCTCTATGCCGTATTTGCGGTGAAGAAGAGATCATCATCTGGGCGGAAATGCGGCTTGAGTCTAGTTTTTGTTCATTTTTCGTTAATTTTTAACGATGCTTAGGTTCTAAATAAATATTCACAGATAGCGCACTTAAGGTTGACGTCTGTGTTGTTAGTGCCGTGCTGTTGATGTGCTGCGTTTGGAAACATTTTAGCGTTTTTTACTAGCGTTTTCTTTTTTTCTTTTGCCTTCTTTTTCTGCTCGCTTTTGTGTGGGATCAACCTCAAGCGCAGTTACGTAATGTTTATTTGTTCGCTTTGCGGCCGTAACGTTTCTCTTACTGTCAGCGCTGGGATCACAATATCAACGCTGAAGGTAAGAGAAAGTGATCGATCTACAGACAGCCATTTGTAAATGAAGCTGATCTATATCTCTTAACGCCAAGCTCAATGCAGCAGCCAGAACAATTTCTCCCGACATTCCCCCCCATCACAACCCAACCCACGAACAACCTAACATATGCAGCCACGCACAATGTTTACTCGCGCAGAGTACGCTGTGTCACAGCATATCAAGAGACAGGGATAAAGAAAACAACGCACTGTCATAAACGAACGCTTCGAGTGAAAGTGGGACGACGGCAAACAGAGTGGTAGAAATAGGAGGTGAGTGTGAAGAATGTTGGCGGCTTCCTGCTGCGTCGTGTCGACAGTACTAGCCTAGCCTGCGCGTACGCCTCACGCCCGTTGCCACGAAACAAGCTCAGTGCGAAACCTGCCACGTCCAAACGCATGCAATCTCTCAGGTAACTCGTACGGATATATCTTGCGCCTTTACAGCAATCCTCTTATGCTGATCCGTGTTCCGGGGATTTTAGTTATATTAAGCTTTGAACACGCCAGCGCTAAGTCTTTGCGCGCTCCGCGTATGCGTGTGCGCGTGTGTGTGTAGCACCTAAAAGAAGGGATGGCCGTGGGAGAATCGCTGCGTACTTTCCTCCGGCTTTAAAACTTGCAAAGCCTGCCTGTTGCTTTTTTTTTTTAATGCTCGGGCGCCCTTCGTTCGAAGGTTCTGGAAAGCGCAACGCCGGCGACCTTGTTTTCTTATTCATAAACCGAGCCGCTGTTTCGACCGTGAAACTCATTCCCTCTGGCGCAAGGCTAGCAAAAGGAGAGGTTCCGCCGCTGCCGACGACGTAGAATGCGTCTCGCTAAGTTTCAATATTCACCCACAGCGTGAACTCAGCGCTGCTGGGATCCTGCATTCGTCCTGTCGCCGTAGCGCGCATCCTTCCCCATGGGAGCCTACCTCGAATTCGCCTGAGAAATACGGCATCTGGAAGGTATAATCAACGAGACGCTTGGTTCCTAGGAAGGAGTTTCGCCATACCGAACACGTGGTAGTGGGAAACAACTAAATTTAAGACATATATTAAGCGTACTGAAGCGCCTTGCATTGCACATCGAACTTGACGAAAACAAAACAGGGCATCCGCTTTCGACACTTAATATAGAATTCATCTCATTGACAGTGTGAAGGGTCATAGCAAAGAAATATAATTCAAGACGCATTTCACAATGCGTGTCATCCTGATGATTGGCCGATTCAATGACTGTCGCTGTCCGTGCGAGATTCTTTTCCCGGGTATCTGACAAATGTTCGCCTGTAGACGCGGCTCGCGCAGTGGTACGTGATTACCTACAACTATCGCAAAGTACCAAGTGCGCCATCCGCAGAAAACACGCTACAGAAGTGGCAAATATGTTTGCTGCGTATCGTGGACCAAATCAGTTTTGTGTTCTGATTGCGACTGGTGTCTTGTTGAAAAACGCGGGTGTAGTGCTAGTATTTGTATCAAAGATAAATGTAAATGGCGGGGAGT
Organism: Dermacentor variabilis; assembly: GCF_050947875.1. Taxonomy (NCBI): domain Eukaryota; kingdom Metazoa; phylum Arthropoda; class Arachnida; order Ixodida; family Ixodidae; genus Dermacentor; species Dermacentor variabilis. The sequence continues at coordinate 177,214,370 of NC_134568.1, forward strand.
CACGAGAAGAATGGTTAATGCTGCGTTGGCGAAAGGTTCAACAGGACAACCTGTTGTTGGGCGAGTTGCATAAACGTTGCTCGAGCATTAGCAATATTCAAACTCTGAACTTCAAATAGGAATACACCACTACCACGAGAGCTCGCACATAGTCACCAACGTCACTTTCTCGGTGAACTTAACGTAAGCATTTTTCTTCATTATATTAATTTAACTCTGGGGTTTTACAGACCATCACCACAATCTGGGTATCGGGCACGCCGTAGTGGAGGACTTCGGATTAATTTTGACCACCTGGACTTCCTTAACAAGCACCCAGCGCTCGGTACACGAGCGCTCGGTGCTTCCGCCCCCATGGGAATGCGGCCGCCGCGGCCGGGATCGACCCCACGACATCGTTCTCATCAGCGCAATGCCAAATCCACTAAGCTACCGCGGTGGGTCATTTCTGTTCGTTTGTTCCTTGTGCTGGTAAGGAATACTTAATAAATGCTGATCATATACAGTAAGGCGACGGTGTCCTTACATAGCCGAATTTGGTGAAGATGCCTGACAGAAAATTCATCCCCCTCGTACCTCCTTTTTCTGCAAGCATCCTTTATTCTTTCTCATTCGAAGTATCGAAGCCACAAAGTCTTAAGTTTCGCATACGCCGATCTTTTCAGTGGACTCATTTGGCTACGTGCACTTTGCTCGCCAGCACCACTAACAGATCATGTCAACAAGGTACCGCTATGTTCATCGAAGCCCTGTCTCCTTACCTTACTGGGTATAGTTGCCGGAAGAACGAATGTGTCTGCAATAGGCTACCTAGCGTGTCAGCAGGTACAAAAAGAAAGTGTAACTTATCATGGGGGCATGACACCGCTGCAGGAATGGCGCACTCACTCTTAATAATGTTTCAGGTGGCCGTGCTGACGATTGGGCGCGTGGCTGCGTGCCCGGCAGCTTCAATGACTGCTACTGCATGCACTGCGAATGCATCAACAAGCTGGCCTCGCCCGGATCTTTTCGACTATTGGACGCCACCAGTGCTTTTTGGCCGGACTTCCCACGTTAGCTGGCAACCTGTATCTACATCTACCGCTTCCGCTATCAATCGTGGCCTCAGTCTACATAAGCATTCCTCGGCAAGCACTTCACTGGGGCACAACACCGCTGCAGGAATGGCGCACTCACCCTTAATAATGTTTCAGGTTAGATACCTTGATTGTTTTTCCCTTCGGAGTAGCAACCGTTGCCTATTCGTAGTGTTGTGCCCCACTGAGCTCTCTAACTTGTGTAAGCGTTGTAGCAGCTGTGTAGCAGTGTGTGTTAACATAATGGCTCTGCTTCTATCTGGCGATGTCGAGACAAATCCAGGACCTTCTACCGAAGAATTGTTAACTACTGTTTTGGAAACTGTAACAAGGATTGAAAGCAGGCAGGCAGATATGCGTAGTGATTTACACGCACTTCAGCACTGGCACGCATCTGTCAACGAGGAACTGCAACAGCTATCTTCAAGAGAATAGGTGTTCTTGAGGTTGACACGTCATCGCTGAAAAAAAAAAACCAAATTGCATTGCCACTCCGCTCGCCTGAAGCTATTAATTCAATATCTGAGCAAATTAAGACTATTGAATCAAGATGCGATGATGCGGAAAATCGCTTAAGGCGATGTAATCTCTTTTTGGCATCCCCGACGATTCCAATGAAACATGGTCAGCGTCAGAGGGCAGAGTCATTGATATTTGTTCAAAAGAGCTTGGCATTACAATCGAATCTTCGCAAGTCGACCGTGCGCATCGTCTTGGCAAATATTAAGTGGGTAAATGTAGACCGATTATTACTAAATACACCTTCTTCAAGGATAAGCAAAGAGTAATAGAAAAAGGTTATAAGTTCAAAAATACAAATTTTGCTGTGCGCGAAGACTCTTTATTGCAAACAACAGTAGCCAGAAGAAAGTTAATAGAATTTGCGAAGTCGAAAAATGTGCCGTTTAATCTAGCCATCGATAAACTGCGCATAAAGAATATCATGTTCGCTTATGCGCTGACACTGACAGTGTTATTCAATCATCTAGATAGCAGTTTCAAAGGCCGGCAGTCTCATCTGATTGTGATCCACCTCGTAATCCAAGTGTCCATAATGATGCAGCGCAGATTTCGATATCTTTCACGAATATGAGGAGTTTACTCCCAAAAAGTGTCGAAGTTTGCTCGCATCTAGAAAACAGCAATTGTGATATTCTACTAGCCGCAGAAACATGGCTCCACTCCGATATCACTGATGACGATGTCCTACAACAATCAGTTGACTACAACATCTATCGTAAACATAGGGACGGAAGTAGGGGCGGCGGGTATTGATAGCCGTAAAAAAAAAGACATTACTGCCTTTCCACTTGAAATTTCAAGCCCACTTGAAATAACCTGGGTCTGCATTCCATCTTCGCATTCAAAGAACGTATTTGGAATATGTTATGGTCACCAGACAGTACAGAAATGTTCATGTGTTATTTGTATGAAAATCTTTGCGAAATTACTACGAAATTTCCTAAAGCTAACATGTTCTTATTTGGTGATTTTAATTACCCAGAAATTGACTGGGCTAACCTAACGTCACCCTGCCAACACTCCAAGGATTTCGTAGCGCTTGCGCTAGACTTTTCTCTAGTGCAAATGATTCAAGAACCCACCCATGGCAATAATGTTCTTGACCTTGTTTTCACATCCATCCCTGAAACAATTACATCAGTTTCTTTAATGCCTGGTTTTAGTGATAATCTACTCGTTAACCTCACCACAGAACTACCCTTATACAACCGCACTAAGACACCTAAGCGCATATTTAATTATAAGAAGCCTGATTTCACTGCCATCAACATAGGTTTGGAGAATTTCTGCAGCTCGTTCATACGTAATTTTTGTTTCCCGACCTTTTGAGGAAAACTGGAAGCTCCTTAAGGAAACACTAATGCAGCTTACACATGCTCATATTACAATAATTCACTTCCGGGTAAATAGTTCAAAACCATGGCATCACAGGACGCTACGCTCATTAAAAAAATAAAAAGAAACACCTGTTCAGAATTGCTAAGCGGCAACGAACCGCAGTGGCGTGGTTAAAACATAAAGAGTCCGAAAAAGATTATTGCTGTAACATTCGTAGCACTAAGCACAAATTCTTTTCAGATGACCTCCAATCCAAGGTGCAAAATAACCCTAAAAAATTCTGGGCAGTGATTTCCCCTCGAAAAAGACTCGAGCCGAATTTCACTCCTCGACAACACCGGAGCACCTATTTCAGAAGAATCATCAGTTGCTTTTAATAATTTTTTTTATTTCGACGTTTACCACGCGAGGATTACTCTACTATTCCCGCAATCGCAGACGTAAACTACAGGTATATGGCACCAATAAAGATTGATACCTCCGGCATCTCATCTCTAATTAAGAAACTAAAGGTCTCTACCTCAGCCGGCGTTCATGGTATAAATAATAAAATTTTAAAGCATACATCCACATATAGAGCCCCCATTCTATCACGCATTTTTCAGCAATCCTTATCCACAGGGGAACTACCATGTGACTGGAAAATCGGGAAAATCATTCCCATCTTTAAGTCGGGCGATAAAAGTAAGATAAGTAATTACCGACCCGTAACATTAACGAGCATTCCATGTAAATTACTAGAGCGTGTGATAGCATCTAATATTGTGCAGCACTTAGAAACTAACAATTTCTTCTATCCGAAGCAACACGGCTTTAGGAAAGGACTTTCCTGTCAGACTCAAATAATCGAATTCACTAACGAGCTATTCACATACATAGACAATGGTTTCCAGATTTCACATACATAGACAATGGTTTCCAGATTGATAGTATCTTTATTGACTTTGCCAAAGCCTTTGATCGCGTTCCCCACTCTAGATTAATAGCCAAATTATCATCATTACATTTACACAGCCTTACAATATCGTGGATAAGGAACTTCCTCACATTCCTCAAACTATTTACGTTTACTGACAATCATTCTTCTTCCTTGGCCGATGTGTCATTTGGTGTACCTCAAGGTAGCGTGCTGGGTCCGCTATTGTTTCTCATCTACATAAATGATTTGCCATCCAACATAACATCAGCAATCAGAATTTTCGCTAACGATTGCGTAGTTTATCGCCAAATTAAGACACCCGACGACCACATCGCTCTTCAAAAAGATCTAGATAAGATTACAAACTGATGCACGCTATGGCAAATGTCACTAAATAAAGAAAAATGCAAATTAATGACTGTCAGCCGAAAGAAAACTAACTCTCTTTACACTTACTCGCTTAATAACAGTGCTGTCACTGTCACCCCCTTGTACAAATATCTCGGTATTCATATTACAACAAACTTATCATGGAAGGCGCATATAAAACATGTTACAGCAAAAGCATCTAGCGCACTTGGTTACCTAAAACGAAACCTACGTGAAGCCCCTTCATCCACTAGTGAAATAGCGTACAGAACCTTTGTTCGTCCTCAGCTCGAATTCGCTTCCGCCATCTGGTCGCCACATAAGGAATATTTAATAAATTCTCTCGAATCTGTTCAAAACCGTGCTGCGCGTTTCATCGCGAAAGATTACAGTAGGCATTCTAGCGTAACTGCTATAAAGAAATCACTATCACTCCCATCTCTTAAATCTAGAAGGACGATAGCTCTGCTTTGCTCACTGCACAAAATCACTCACAGTCAACACGCAACTACATTACCCCTTTCCCGCCCATTTCGCACATCTCGCCGCTTATATAACACACACAGTTCCACACGTGTTTTTGGCCACACAAATGCATTTAACAAATCTGCTTTGCCTCTGGCAATAGCAGCTTGGAACGATCTTCCAAGCCACATTGTTGAAATTAATAATCTGGACACGTTTAGAGAAACATTTAAAAAAATGATTCCGTATTATGCGCACACGTTTCATTTGTACCATGTGACTTGACAGTCATTCTCTATCCTTGCAAGCAGTTTATAAATATACATGCATTTGCAGTTTTTTGCAGGAGTTCGATGAGCCATGCGCGTTTCTGATCGTCCAGAGTGTTGTTGTTGTTCTTCGTTTGCTTGATGTTGTTCGGCGTCTTTCGATTCAATTTTCCTTTTTTTCAATTGTTTGATTTGTTGATAGCTATGTTTTTTGCTCCTGTTTTCGCTACATGTTGTTTCTCTTACCGCCCTCACGCAATACTCCAGTTGGAGCCTGTGAGGTATGTGTATAAATAAATAAATAAATAAATAAGTAAATAAATAAATAAATAAATAAATAAATAAAAGGAAGCGAGCGTAAACATCTTTGCCTCGGGGACAAAACGGAAGCAAATTTTGTACATAGCGTTTCAATTGACTACGGGTTTAAATGTGACTTACGTTGTTTATACAAGGGAGTGCTTCTAAACGTAGCTGCCCATGAAAATACTTTTTGTCACCTCACGTCTACTTACGATGGAAAGCATACGCGTGCAATCAGCATTCCATCCGACGCCCAGTATGCTAAAAGTGTTCTGCAGTAATCTAAGATACAGTTTAAATCAACTTCTTAAGCATGATGGATAAACCTTCGCATCAGGGCCCGTATTATGAAAAAAACGTCTTACGCAAGAATTGTTCGTAAGAGAAAATTTCAGCCAATCCTGACGCTTTCATACATTATTTGCGAAAGCGGCCAATTCTAAGGAGCCTTACGAACAAGAAGCTCCGTGAATGCGGACCCACGTCTTTCAAATTATGCGCCGTACACATATAGTCGAAATGCCCCTTTCCATAATATACTGAAACCAGTGGAAGCAAATCGTTTCGACATTCCCCTTTCACAAGAAGGCATTGATTCGCGAACTAAATCAATACCAACATCAGTACGGCATTCTTCGAATTGATTTCTGTGAATAATCTTCAGGGCCGTTTCGTTTCTTTAGGCGGTCTATTTGTGACATAAAGATGTCAAAAATCTTCGAAATATGTAAAAATGTTGGTATGTGTCGAGGATATAACGCCGCAGAAGTGCGCGAAAAAAAAAAGGAATAGGAAAAAGTACCTAAAAAGGACGGGTAGATCTACCATTTCCTAGCATTCGAAAGCTGAACGCTGAAACGGCGCTTTCACTTCGCTCTTCTTCCGAGTCAACAAAAAACATCTGTAATTGACTGCTTTCACCAGCTCTTCATGATCGTTACGAGTGCCCTCTCATCTCCCGCAAACATATTGCGGAAACAAGAGACTTGGCAAGTCGTCAGCTGCGCAGTGTAAGTGAGGAACGCGGAGTACAGCCCCGGATAACCAGTTTGTGCTCCAATAACGCAGCCGGGAAGCGGATGGCGCGCCGAGCTCGAGGGAGGCAGGGGTGGAGTGGCGCCGCGTGGCGGTTTTATGGCCACATATATTCTGGCGCTAGGCGAGCCGCCCTTCATTTCCATCCGCCACGCGCGCCAGCGCTTCCCACAACCAGAGTCGCCTCCGAAAGAGGTGCCCCGGTTGTCATGAGCAATTCTAGCGGAGGACCCGTTTTAATCGAGAATAATGGGAGGCGAAGTCGGAAAGACGGCGTCTTTCCATTCGCTTCACGCGCATACCGTCGCTTTTCTTCCGTGCCAACTGCTGTCCCACAGATGTCCCCCAGAATCGCTCCCTCCAAAGGCCGTTGTCGCCCGAATTTCTCGAAGAGCCATTATTCCGCGAACGCCACCAGCGAGTCCACCGCCTCGTTGTCAACTCACCGCGTGGGCGCCGCTGTCGACTCGAATAAAGTGCGCGCGCCGCCGACGTGACAACGCCGCGACTGCAAGCGTCGCGGCAGCCGCCTTTTTACTGTCCCGCCCCAAGGTTAGCCGGTCCGCGAGGCAGCGCATTTGTGTGAAGACGAGGAGAAATATTTACTGCACCGGAAGACGGGTATGTTGGCGCTGGCGATAAGGCGCTGTCCCTGCGTTATTTTCGAGCCGCGCATTGCACGCATGGTCCCTAATATATCGATGAGCATGCCGCCGCTCCATAATTCATAATTCCCATGCAAGAACTACGATCCTTCATACTTCGGCAGTCGTAGACGTTAAGCATTTTGTTTTATTGAACACGTCATCACTCCATCCAAATTCTCGCCAGTAGACATAATACATTGGTTTCACATTTCGGCACCATTCTTGGCGCAGACTCTATTCATTTCCGAATTTTCAGTAAACTTTCAGTAAAATTACGGTGAAAGGGTGGATTTTCCAAACTAATCCTCCTAATAACAATCGAGCAATCATTTGGTGGTCACTGGGCACAAGATAACACAATTAATCAATGTTTTCATCTTCACACGAGGCGGAAGAGCGCCCCGATCTTGCATCGTCCTTGGGGCCGTAACGGCCTTCCCGAATACTCTTGAACCACTTGATCACTCTTGTTTCTTTTAGGGCATTCTTTCCATAGGCTTTTCGCAACGTTTTATGAATCTCTGCACCATTCTTGGCCAATTTACCAAGAAACTTGATATCAATCCGTCAGTTGTTCCTTCGGTTCGTCGATCTCCACTTCGACAAAGACTAAAAATGGGTCGCACAAAAAGTGCACGCATTAAACTCTACCTTGTCATAGAGGAATCCGACTCGTGCTAGAGGTCAACTGGGTCGTTTCGAGTGGAGGGAGTGGCGCAGCTACACCTTCTCGCACTTTTTTGCTGACTCACTGCATGAACTTTTGGCAGAGACCTCGTTTGTATTGTGGGAAGTATTCATAAGTGTCATATATATATATATATATATATATATATATATATATATATATATATATATATATATATATATATATATATATATATCGCCACCTGGTGTTTTGAGCCAGCAAATGGTCGAAATTGCGTGCCCAGCAAAAACGGCGAAGAAGAGTCGTCAACGATCCCGCGCCAGCTGGAGAACCGTTCCTAAGTGTCTGGCGGCTGACGCTTCGGCAGCGGGCACCATCATACGACCGCCAAGTGAACGCTGCCTCACCTACGGACTACTTCGGAGCTCTCGGGGGCCACGTCGATTTCTTTCGAGAGCTCATTCATTCCTTAATCCGCGAAGAACTCCAGAAACTGTCGGTACCCTCACAGCCGACGCTCAGCTCTTTGTCCAGCGTTCTCCGTGACGAAGTCCAGCATGCGCTAAGAGAACCACCCTTCAACACAGAAGCTCGACCGCTAAGAACTGACAGCGCCCGTATGTGATATTCGCAAGCTTTGAGGCAACCTGCGCCACCTCCCTCCCCGCTTAAAACCGCGTGCCCGGCCATGCTACAGCCTGTCCAAGCTGCCTCGTATTACCAGGACCCCCGACAGGCCCCAAGGAAATCAGACGTGTGGCGGGCACCTGATCGCCGTCCCCTTTGCTTTCACTGTGGCGAAGCTGGGCATGTCTACCGACAGTGCTCCTATCGAGAGTTCGGACTACGCGGATTCTCAGCAAACTCGCCGCGGCCTAGGTTCGACCAGCGTCCTCCTGAACTTGAAGAATACGTTGCCCAGCAGCGCAAATCCCCATCAACTCGACACCAGTCGCGCTCCCCTTCGCCGCGGCGGTTTTCTCCGACTCGCCGTACGTATTCGAGTGTGGTGCAGGGTCGGTAAAACTAACCACAGCGGCCTTCGGGGGCGAGGCCACTCAGTCTGGACGTGCTCAAGGACCCCTACTGACGCGTACGCACACCGACGATACATCGACGACGACAGTACCTGCTGATTACGGAATAAGAATTTCCTTAGACATTCCTGTACTGCTCAACGCTCGTGAATTTACTGCTTTAGTGGACACTGGGGCGGATTATTCTATAATCAGCGAAAAACTGGCCAGCTTTCTGTAGAAAGTGATGCCAGTTCAATCAAACGCCAGTTCGTACAGCTGGCGGGCACATGGTCACACCACTCGGCATGTGCACGGCACAAATACAGATTCGCGGCTCTACGTTTGTTGCCAGCTTGAGCATTCTCCCTCAGTGTTCTCGAGACCTAATCATCGGCATGGTCTTTCTCAGGGAACACGGAGCTATCATCGACATTCGACAACGCCTCATCACTTTCTCGACAAAGAACGCCGCAGCGACGACCAACACCATCAACCCTCGATCTCTTCGTGTCATCGACGACGCTGTCACGTTAGCACCGCGTGCAAGTGTCGTGGTTCAAGCGGCATGTGACAGACTTTTACATGATGAAGCGTTCGCAGAAAGCAATCGCTCTCTCCTGCTTTCTCAAGGTGTTTGCATCGCAAAATGCCTTATTGATCTCCATGATGGCCACTGTGAGGTTCTTGTCACGAACTTCAGCTACGAACACCGGCACCTCTTCCCTAGCACTGTCATCGCCTACGCCGACCCGATCGTCGATGTCGCTGAGTGTTTTGTTTCCGAGGCAATCGGCACTGCTGAAGCACCTCTACGCAACGTCGACATTAGTCAACGCTTCCTGAAGAGAACAAACAACACCTGCGCGACCTGTTGCTCGAGTTCCACTCATGCTTTGCGCGGTCGTCGAAGATACGTCAAACATCGATTACGAAACACCGTATCATCACCTATGACGACGTGCCCCCCATACGGCAACAGCCTTACCGTGTTTCTCCGACCGAACGACATGCGATTCAAACGCAGGTGAAGGAAATGCTTCAAGACGGCGTAATGCAGTCTTCATGTAGTCCCTGGTGATCGCCAGTCGTTCTTGTTAAAGAGAAAGATGGCACGCTTCAGTTTTGTGTTGACTACTGAAAGCTAAACAACGTGACAAAGAAAGACATGTACCCGTTGCCTCGTGTCGACGATTCTCTGGACACGCTGAGGCGCGCGAAGTATTTCTCCTCTATCGATCTGAAAACTCACTACTGGCAAATTGAAGTAGATGAGCGGGACCGCGAGAAAACTGCTTTCGTTACTCCGGACGCCTTTACAAATTTAGAGTACTCCCTTTCGGCCTCTGTTACGCTCCAGCCACATTCCAGCGAATGATGGATACCATTCTCGCTGACCTCAAATGGAAAAGCTGCCTCGTCTATCTCGATGATGTCGTTGTCTTTTCGGAAACTTTTGACGAGCACCTTCGACGCCTTCGGAATGTACTTGAAGCCATTCGATCGGCTGACCTTACACTCAAGCCAGAGAAATGTCATTTCGACTACGAGGAAGTGAAGTTCCTTGGTCACGTTGTGAGCGCGGAAGGTGTTCTGCCCGATCCCGAGAAGACTGCTGCCGTAGCTGCTTTTCCCGCTCCAACTGACAAGAAAAATCTCCGACGATTTTTGGGCTTGTGTGCATATTATCGATGCTTCATTGAAAGTTTTTGGAAGATTGCAGAGCCGCTATTCCGCCTTACGCGTGACGACGCGCCATTCCTCTGGACTGAAGAAGAACAGACCGCCTTTACGGAGCTACAAAGTCGATTGTCTTCACCTCCCGTGCTCGGTCATATTGATGAGGATGCTGACACAGAAGTACGCACTGAAGCCAGCAATATCGGTCACAGAGCTATGCTGGTGCACCGCCAAGACGGGACTGAACGAGTTATCGCCTACACGAGCCGCACTCTGTCACGCGCCGAGTCCAATTATTCCACCACAGAGAAGGAGTGCCTTGCGGTTATTTGGGCTACTACAAAGTTTAGGCCGTATCTCTACGGGCGGCCATTTAAAGTTGTGACTGATAATCACGCTTTGTGCTGGTTAACCAAGCTCCGAGACCCTTCTGGACGATTGGCACGTTGGAGTCTGCGACTGCACGAATTTAACATCACCATCGTATACAAGTCAGGCAGAAAACCTAAAGGTGCTGACAGGCTATCACGAGCACCTGTTGAATCTCAGAATCCTGAAGAAGAAGACGACAGCGCCTTCCTGGGAGCCCTCAGCGGGCCGGATCTTCTCGCTAAACAGGGATCAGATGCTGAGTTAAGGCCCATCATTGATCATTTAGAAGGCGGCATCGCGTCCATTCCTCGCCCTTTTTAGCGACGGTTGTCGTCGCTTACGAAGGGGCATCTTATACAAAAGAAACACAAGGTGCCGGCGACAAACCACATCTCCTAATAATGCCTCAAGCCCTTCGCGACGACATCCTATTAGCCTGCCACGACGAGCCGACATCTGGTCACTTGGGGTACTCAAGGACTCTGGACAGGGTACGACAAATGTACTACTGACCTAGACTGACAGCTTGCGTCAAACGCTACGTGAAAGGATGCCGTAAATGCCAGCGCCGCATGTCACCACCCTTCAAGACTGCAGGCCTTCTACCACCCATCGACCCTCCGCGTACGCCGTTTGATCAAGTTGGAATGGACCTTCTTGGACCATTTCCATTGTCTTCCTCCGCCAACAAGTGGATCATTGTCGCAACTGATTACCTGACGCGTTACGCTGAGACGAAAGCACTACCACGCAGGACAGCATCTGAAGTTGCCCAGTTTTTATGCATCACATTGTGCTTCGGCATGGCGCACCGTCATCCATCATCACTGACCTAGGGACGGCAATTATGGCGAAGCTTCTGGACGACATCTTCAAGTTGAGTTACACGAGTCATCGAAAGGCCACTGCATACCACTCTCAGACTAACGGCTTGACAGAAAGACTAAACAAAACACTCGTAGAAGGACGGACGGGCAGACGGACGGGCAGACGGACGGGCAGACGGATGTTATGTAGACATAGAGGAAGAAGTGTTTGGGATCTCATTTTTGTTAATACCCTGACACCCATAACCTGGCACCTTTATCCATCAAATCTCCACCTTCTCCATCAACATAGGGTGATAAATATGCGCAATCGAAAGAGTGGTTAGAGCAGTTGGGTTACTTTTGCACATGACGGTACATTTTCAACAAAATCTAAATATAGAACGAAATTCTGGCATCCCTCCTGAGAAATGCTGACCGACCGTAAATCAGAATGGTCATTTCCACTATAGCACACATCAAAGGAACAATTCCTAATGTCCGTGGTGATTTTTCGTAGGGAAGAGGTCACATTAAAGAGCGGCAACCGCCGTACTCCTGAATTTTTTTCTACAATGCTTTCTGTGCGCATCCGCCTTTTCTTCATTTTACCGTACACCAGGTTACATAGCGTATATTTACGTGTGGGTCATATACATAGCTGTTGTTGCCCAGGAGTGGAGTAATTCAGGAAACGATGTCGTCCTACAAAAGCTAAGAGAACGTACGCTGCCAAGGCATTATATTATTGATGCAATGAAGCTAACACGAATAAGCTGAGACAACGGGTGCAGAATGAACCGGTAAGATTGCTGGATAAAAACATAGACTGGCACATTTGTGAATTTAGAAAACACGCAATTGTACTGCAAAGGATTCAGCCCTAACATCGAAAAGCTTTGAAACTACTATGCGGCATTTACCGTCCGTCTCTGGTTGTTTGCTGAGAGCACAAACGCCAACGCCTAGCAAGATATCCTTTGTGTACTCGTAATAAGAGACTCGGAAAAGCGTTCATTGAAAGTCAATTGAAAGCAAACGCCGCTTCCAGGGCCGCACAACACGGTGCCGCCACGAAACAGGGCAAGCGGTCGATGAGTAGCGACAATGCACCACTGACGTCATAGGCTCGAGTGTTTCAAACAGCGTGAAACAGGACAGGAGAAATATACTCGCTAGCAGCCTGGTGAAGCAAGAAGCTGCTAAAACACCGATTGCAATGTGGTTATCTCACACAAAGGCGATAATAGAAGGACTAAACGGTATTGTGCGCTTGTGCGTAACTCAATATATCCAACTCTAATAACTGCATGTTAGTATTTTATAATAATACTGCGTATTCCGTGTGTATTTCTTCCGCCAGCAGTTGTCATACAGTAATGTACTCGCAGTTTCGAATCGATTTTTTTTCTCGACATAATAACGTCAAGGCGAATGTGCTGAATTCAAATGAGTCTGGGTTCAAAACATCAGAAAATAATTTATGATGTCCCCGCTAACGTTAGTCAAGATATTCAACAAAAAAGTTATTTAAAATACATTGTGCAGAACACAATCTTAATACCTACGGTGTTCGATCTTCAGAAGTCTGACGACTGAGCACTGTAGGCTTGATAAGTGCACAATGTTGCACAATTGCACAATCTTGCACAATGTTCTTTAAATCTTTTTTTTTCGTCAGACAGGTTGGCTAACGTTAGCGGGACACACGTACGGTATACAAGACGATGAGACATTATGGACTCCACATCAATAGAGAAAATGTAAAGCTTTGCGCAGTGGAAGCGTCGTATACTAATGGAATGGAAATAGCGAAACCCAGGGAGTACATAATGCAGCTCTCTTGTAAGGATACTCCCTGATCAGACTGGATGCAGGCGCTGCCCAATCACAACTGCCAACATCGCGACAACCAAGGCGCCGCGGTTAGTCAAAATTCGCTGCGTACGTAATAAAACCTTAGTAAACGTGCTGCATGATCGGAAACGCAGACCGCGTTTGCAGGGCCCAGGCTCGTAAGCGCTTTTGAGCACTTTGTGTTTAATTTATATAACAGCGAGAGCTAACCCGAATGAGCAGGCAGCAACAATGATGCGAGAGAAAAGACCTCCCTACCTTTCCTGTCCTTGTTCTCTCTCTCTCTCTCTCTCTCTCTCTTGATAAATTTGTGTGCCTAATTTTTCAAAGCCCCAAATAGGTGCATGCGTAACGCACAATATTAATCTGTAACAACTCAGTGAAATGTTTACTTGTACGCCAGCGCAGCTCAGAGGCACCGTCAACCTCAGTAACGACGCTCAGGAACCGGGCTTCTGAAAAAAAAAAGCCCCCAGTTAGTCTCCAAGAGTTTATATCACGGATATAAACTTTAGGTAAAGGACGTCGAACCCTGAACTCCAAATTGAAGCGCATGAGACACAACCAATCATAATGAAAGAATTTGCGAAGAAATAACCCTGGCTCTACACCACAAATCTCATGTGTTCTATAGCTTTCTCACAACACTTTAGTTCTGTGACACGAGGAAACGGATAGAATGAGATACGTTTTTGCTTGCATGCACACCTGCCTTCTTTTAAGGACATGATATTTAGGAGATTAAATTATTATTATTATTATTATTATTATTATTATTATTATTATTATTATTATTATTATTATTATTATTATTATTAAAGTAACGAGCCGGCACTGACCAAAAGAAAGGTAACAAGAATGAAAATGTCTGACAGTCAGGTGACGTAAATGCGGTAAAAACAATTCACAACAACAACAACGTAAAACACATTGGAACACAAAGTCATCTCACAAAACAGTTCACATAAAACATATTTCTCTTGCTCGCCGCGTCGCGCCAACACGTCGCACTCGCGCATAGTTCGCGCGCTGGAGAAGCTTGCTAACGCTGCCAATACTCCGCCCTTTGGGCGAAACTGCCCAGTGTTTAAGGAATGTGTCGTTTTTTTTTGTACAACACACCTGATTGCTTATAAAAAAAGCCCGAAAACAATCATTGGTTCTTTTCTAAACGATACAAACTGCGGGCCACGAGCCGTAGATGTAGCGTACGCAGTGCTCGCTATAGCCTGTGAGAGGCATCCCGCGGCGCGCTCATTACGCTGGATAATGCCACGGCCACTGCAGCCCCACACGCAGGCCCGAAGTCCGTAAGTGCCACTTTTCCCCCTACGTGGACGGTTGCTCGGTGCTTGCAATCATGTGGGTCGATCTTATTCGCAGATCATAGTCTAATGAAGGTGTAGCGCGGTTGTTTGTTTCGAGATGCCTCTATACCGGCTTAAACCCGAAGAACACGGTATATAATCGCTAACCAGTTGGGCTAACGCGTCCTCGGACGCTAAACGTCACTTGTTGCGCCTTCTCTCTCTCTCATTGCTTTCCATTCATCTTCTTTGATGCTCGAAGAAAAGATACGCTTTTATGCGCGTACAACCTAAACAACATACTGAAATTTTAAAGCCAGCGTCGACCCAAAGGCAACGCCGCTGAAAGCTGGAAAGCGGCATGAAGGCACAAAAAAATATGCTCCGCCTCAACGTAAATAAGTAGCAAACGCGAATTGCGAATTACATCGCTAAAGTTTAGATCCCTTTTAGTCCTTTCTTTCTTTTTTTTTTTCTTTTTACAAACGTCGATAGCTGTGCAACACGCATGTGGGGTTCGGTGAAGTACGTATGCTGCGTATATACCATATGCGGAGAAACTCGCCCGAGAGCTGCATGGCGCGAGGCGCCAGCGTTCGCCATAGGTAGAAGGCAAGTTAGGGCGTTGCCAGTCGTGCGCGCACGCGCGTGTACGTGCACTCGTGCGTGCGCACGTACCAGTGGCCACCCCCCGCCCCTCGCCTCCCCCCGCGCTCCGTCTAGCGAAACCTTACGCCTGTTCCCGGCGACGAACGCGCGTTCGATAAGAAGGTGGCAAAGAAGACACGAACGAATGTTGCCGGTAGCGTGCCGCCACAAAGAGCCTCTCTCTTCCCCGCCGACGAAATGCGGGCAGCACGGACCTGCGGCATCCGCAATTCTCCATGGCCCGTCCATCACCCGCTGCGTTGTGGCTGAACTTCCCCGAGCTTGTTGCGTCAAACCGGCACACCTCGTGTACCTTTTTTTTGTTTGTTTGTTCGTTTGTTTCTCTTCTATGGAGCAGCAGCAACAGCGACGACTCGCGCCCTTATTTTATTACTGTTTCTTGTTTTCTTCTTCAAAAATGAAGGCGTTAGGCGTGCCCGCGAATAAAGAGTGTAAGCAGATCGTGTTGTTCAATGCGCAGCTTAGTGTTTTAAGCGCCTGTGCATAACTCTTACCAGCTGTGTTCGAGAGAAAGCCGTTGTTATAAAGCTGAGAAAAAACTGTTAATTTTTTTTTAATATGGAGAACAACGTGCAAAAAGAAAGGTGCATGACACGGGCACAATTTACTACGAGGTTTTTATCACTTTTTCTCCTCACCTTGCGTCAATAACTGTTGTGATGAAGGCGTGAAGTTCTACACAGAGCTGCACGCATAGACAGTAGCCACCCGCATCACGGAAAAAAAAAGAAAAAAAAAAGAACAGCCACACACGTATAGCTTAAGCGTCCGTGATTCCGGAAACGCTGTTTGCGTTAAATCGAGGCTACCGTTAAATCCTAAAACTGTAAATATTGCTTCCCGGTGAGTCCTTGTTTATGCAAAACAGAATTCTGAGCGTTGACGTGTGTGCGTTCTAATTCCGACGACGGATATCAAAACCTGGGGGTAGGCAGTAATTTACACCGAAGCAACTCAGGGTGTGATGCTTGCAAAGTCCTGTGCCCCAAAAAATCTTGGGTTTTCTTCTTTCATTTTTTTGACATTTTTGACGTTGACATTTGTTTGCTGTTTCTGGGATCTGGCCTGAAGACGTGCTCTGAATTCCATCCTTTGCTTTGGGAACAGTTGGGCGATGAAATGTAAACCCACGCCATGTTTGCTGGCATGGAAAGAGCGAGATTGTTTGGACAGAAGGGAAAACCAAGGCTTACAGCTGGATTGTAGAGCTTCGCGGGTTTGGGCAAGTGCGTCCTTTTGCTGATGAGCTAGATATCGACAGCTGCTTGAACAATTGAATGATTCATAGTAATACTGAGGCATTGGTTCTGTAACAACTTTATCCGTTTTCGCCTGCGAAACTCGAAATTACCTAGGCCGAGTTCAATCAATCAATCAATCAATCAATCAATCAATCCATCAATCAATCAATCAATCAATCAATCAATCAATCAATTAATCAATCAATTTTTATTTTATTTACCAGAAACAAAAGGAACTGGAGTTCATTAGGTTCTTTGTTTTTTTTCCTTCGTAAAAAACTGCCACTGGCCCGCCGCCGTTGCTAATACGAGGGCGAACCAGAAAGTCTCTGCCCCTATTTTTTATAAGCCTAAATAAGCTAAATACTGGTAATTACAAATATACGTAGTATTTTACATACCTTGCACTATTTTTCCACATAGTCCCCACACCAATTCAGACATTTGTCCCATTGCAGCACTAAATTTTAGACGTGCCTATAGCAGAATTCCTCCGGCTGACTGTGGAACAGCCCTCGGACTGCTGACTTGGCTCCATCGTTGCACGTGAATCGTTGTCCTGCCAGGAACTCGCACTTCTCAAAGCGAGACACCGTTCCTCCTCCGTGGGCTGCATTTCCCTGTGGATTTCAGTGGGCGTTCGTCCCTTGCTCCAGGGAAAACGAATCACACTTCGTTGCTCGTACGCCGTGTGAGAGTGAGGCACAGCTGCCATCTTCAACAACTGACAGCCGCGCCCATGCCGCGAAGCTACCGGCAGATAAAGCGGGGCCGGTCCAATGAAGGTCCACCGCTGGGAATGGAAATTGTTGACTTCGCATTTACAGCCGTAATTTGGCTAAAATAAAACAGGGGTAAATACTTTCTGATTCGCCCTCGTATTACATTCGCTATCCCGATTGACTGGCACCTGTTCTTATAGGAATCGCATAGCGTGCGGTCTGGTTTATAGCTTCGTGACTACGGGCACACGTTTTGAATATGAAATAAATAATAGCGAAGGAACACCTTGCATGCGAATCCAAATTATATTCCATTTCCTTTTATTTCAACATGTATTTATTAGACTTTTGCTCGTGGTTACTACCGTTGGGGATGTATCCTCCTCTGCCAAAAGGTCATAGCGGTGCTAATTTATTGTTGTCGCTAACGTTTGTTTTAGCAGTGATTTTGTGATAATGCTAGCCGCCACTGCGCATACGGTTGCGCTTAACAACGAACAAGAACAAGTAATGTCGGTCACGTCCACACGCATCCTAAAAGTCCCAATTCTATTTTGTTTTATATATATATATATATATATATATATATATATATATATATATATATATATATATATATATATATAGAGAGAGAGAGAGAGAGAGAGAGAGAGAGGG
Source organism: Dermacentor variabilis (assembly GCF_050947875.1). Classification (NCBI taxonomy): domain Eukaryota; kingdom Metazoa; phylum Arthropoda; class Arachnida; order Ixodida; family Ixodidae; genus Dermacentor; species Dermacentor variabilis. The sequence continues at coordinate 177,232,292 of NC_134568.1, forward strand.
GGCAGCGTAGCTGTGCACTGCGCGAGAAGAAGTGAAAGGAAATGTAAGGAATCATTATATTATCCAGCCCTGCGCAGAACAGCATGAAATCACTTCTGGCGATTGCGTCGTCACCCGGAGTGGCGTCAGTCTCGCTTGTTGGGGCTGTTTGCGCTGCACTGGAAGCAGCACTCCATCCTCGCACGCTACGCTGATGGTCGATCGGACGCCAGCCGCTTTACGGGCGCCCGAGGGGACCGCCTGAGCGGAAGCGCCGCAGACGTTTCGCAAAGCGCGGCTTGCGCCCACGCGGGCGCAGTCTGCAGGCAGACTGCAGTGTTGCACTGAACGACGGCCTTGCTCACCGAGTCGCACGCGGTGCTCCACCGACCCTCATATGTAGCGTCCCCTCAGGAATTAAGCCTAGTCTCCCGATTATCGCTCTCCCGATTACCGGTTATGTCACAATCCCTCCAGATTGTGACATAACCTTTGGCTCCAGTCTCTGCAGCTCACTTGTTGAAATGACGCAGAGGTTCACACTAACAAGGTTTGTGCTGCCGCCGGCGCCCAACATGGTATACCTTTCCAGTATACCTAAAGTGTGTTCTTTGGCAGCTGTACTGGTGAAGAAATAAAGCGTCGTATTGAATTTACGCTGATTCATGCCATTTAACCGGCCGTGAACGTTCTTTATTGGTATTAAACCGTGTGGGAAGGCTAGCGCGGCGAGTTGTGCGGCGTGTCGCGCTGCCTGTTGCTCCAAGTTCTACGCTCTACACTTTTCGTAATAGCCCAATCTTTCACGTATACGCATCTTGAAGGGCTTCAGAATTTAACGCACTTTCTAATAGGTGCTCGGGATTTGGGTTCTTGTAAGGGTAGGTCAGCCTGCACGAGGTCTATCATGAGAAGTGAGATGTATCACGAAAATAATATCGCGCCTTCTACACCTATAGCGTATGGAAAATGTGGAAGAGTAATCCGAAGGCCGGTCGCATTCCTCTCCTGGGGGTGGCGCATTGCGATACGCTATTCTTATCCTATCATTCAGTGCCTGAAAGTTCTCTTTCTTTTTTTGTTTGCCTGGTACTATTACGAGAACCGCTTGCTGCGCTTTACGCACATTAAACACCCACTTGTGTTTGTATATAAAATTAAATTATGGGGTTTTAATTGACAGAACCACGCTTTCATTATGAGGCATGCCGTAGTGAGGGATCCCACATGAATTTTGACCACCTGGGCTTCTTTAACGTGCAACTAATCCACGGTAAACGGGAATTTTTTTTACTTCACCCGATCGAAATGCGGCAGGCGCGGCCGGGATTCGATCCCCGCGCCCTCGAGCTCAGTGGCGCGACGCCATAGCCACTACGCCACGACGGCGGGTCTGTTTATTTTTAAATTTTTGTATTCAGCTGCATTCCTCGCGGTGTAATTCCAGTGAACGCTGGCGAATTCCATCGTAGAAGTGTGATGTGGCGAGCAAGTGACTTGAAGCTGTCGCGCAGCATCTGTTCTTGAAAGTGGTACAGGAACTCGCTGATGTTTTCTTTTCCCTCCTTGTCGGTTCTTCCCTTTTCCCCCTCCCCAAATGTAGGGTAGATAACCGGGCACGTCCTTGGTTAACCTCCCTATCTTTCTCTCTTCGTTTCTCTCTCTCTGTCTCTCTCTGTCTCTCTCTGTCTCTCTCCAGTGAACGCTATTGTAGAAGTATGTTGCCTTCCCTCGGATTATAGCCACGATCATGCGCATATGCATGGTCTCTCTCTTTCATATCATTTCATTGACATGACAGTATGCGTGGTGTCGGCTTATCTGTCTACCTACCCCGACTCACAGTGCAGGGAAGTAAATTGATTTTTCTGCTTTCGTTGACGATCCCTGTCTTTTCGGTTTCTTCGTCTCTCTACAATGAACACGTGTAGGGCATAAATTAATGTTACCTCTTATATATATATATACAGATAGAACAAGTGATGAGATTTGGCGCATATTTGTCCTCTCCATCCGAGGATGCGACGTCCTGGTCCATGCGTGTCACGTCAAGCTATTCCTACAGGAAGACGAAGCGCCGTATAGAGAAGAAATTTTTCAGAAACTGAGTAGGCATTTTTGTACAGATACACTGGCGGGCGTACGTCATGGAAACGGATACTTTATTTCGAGAAGTCTCGATTAATTACGAAAGTTGTGTGAACTGTAGAGTGCTGGGCGCAGCATAACCTAAAAGTACGTCCTTAAAACAATCGCCTTAATCACATTAATAAAAGAAATGTGGACTTGGAAGAAGCCTAGAGCCTGACAAGTCGTTGTGTAAGCTGTATTTTTCGATATTGCCCGCTGCAATTATAAGGTACACAATTAATTAACCAAGGCACGTGGTCGCGACTAAATAATTTGTCAGCGCAGAGTGCGACGTGTGCACTGTTGAGCTTGCTGCTGAGGCTACTTGCAAAGCAGTAGACACCGTACGCAAGCCGGCGGAGCAAAAAGTCGTAGTAGAAGTAACAGTGCAGCATCACGCTGAAACGTTTGCTTATACTCAAGTTTGCATAGATATGTAAAGGATTTTGCTTCTTCTGTCGCAGAGCACATTACACGTCACTTGCACTGTTGGGTCTCTTGAAATGTGTGACCAAACACTAAAATGTCAAACGGAGAGAAGCGCTTATTCCTGGCTGCATTATTTTCTGCGCTTTGAGGCTATTCTGCATAATGCAGTTTACGACTCAACACGCACCAGGTAGTGTCAACTAAAAGCCTGCTCTATTCGAGGAAATGTGTTTATGATTTTTTTTTTATTTTACCAAACATTCATTTCATGTGACAAGTCGTGGCAGGTACCATTTACACGCATCAATATGGCTAAAATACAGAAACGATTATTTGAATAGACATCAGTTCCTGACTTTTTAAAACATTGTTAGATTAGCTGATAATCGATCATGCTCCTTCTCGCACATGAAAATATTCTACGTTATCTTTTCAATTGATTTTTTTTTTATTTTGTACAATACTACGGATAATGAGTCCACGCAGGAGAGGGTGTACAAAAATAAATTCAATATAAAACAGTAACAAATTATGCAGCGGTAGTTTACACTGCTGAAATTTGGAGTAATGAATTGCACTCTGGTAATTCTTCGCGGGAGAAGGAATATTTGAATAAGCTAGTTCATGAAAACGCAGGTTTGATATGACGGCTATTTTTGCGGCGCGATGTTCAACCGGTACATTTGACCAGGTAATCCTGCAGTTGTATTCCAAGCTTGCCAAAATACAACAATGATAAGAATTTTAGGCGAGCAGTTTTTCTTCTTTCGGCAAGAAGTTTGGGTTTGTCCATCTGCAGCCGTGGGTGAGTCGTGTTGTGTGAAGCGTTTGAAAATACAGCGGACTGCTAACAGTTGAATTTTTGTTTCTAATTTTTCTATGTTTGCAACAGAATAGGGGTCCCAAAATGCACTACCGTGCTCAAAGGATGGTCTGATGATTGTTTTACAAACGAACAGCCTTAGCGAAAAAGAAGGGTCGATTAATTTCTGTTTCATATGACCAAATTTTTCTAATAGGTGCAAAAAATCAATTATCTGTGTGTTATCTATTATAAAGACAGTGCCGAAGCACACATGACCACGAATAAGCATTTTTACAACGTTGTTTTACATGGCGAACGAGGCCATCTTTCTTGAACCCAGAAGGATGTTTTTCTCCTGAACGCACTTGAGCGGTAGCCCAAATCAGTAAATGTATGACAAATCCTGATTAAGAAATTAATTAACTATGAATCACTGATTATTTTTAAGTTAATTATTTTGAGACACATGTCACGTATGGTCGTGGTATTGAAATTTACGACAGAGGTGTTGGCCCAGTATACCTGCCCGAAAAAGCTTTAGTAATGCGGAAACTGCGCAGAAGCTCAAATACTCTGCGGCCGAACTATGAGGCTGGCAGGGCGCTGTGAATTTTACGGTAAGGCACGTTGCCGTATTCGAGACGCATACGTTAACTTCAGTTTGCAAGCTTGGACAATTGTGTATTTTAGGTTTCTCGCAGATATCGCCTTCCAAAATCTGATAATTATGTATTGTTTTTTTTTATGGCGAATGGGCCAGGTACGGCCAAAGAGGGCCAAGTGCTAAATCTTGCGGGCCAAGCATGCACTGACAACTGCCACTACGGCCAGCTCATAACCATGCCAGTTGCTCTCCTGTGTTCCCGCGTTCGCCAGTATTCCCACCGAAGATGCCAAGGTCGCGCGACCAGGTTCGTCACAAACGGGCGCTTTGGTCGAAAAGCAACCGTTCCGGATGAGTCGCGTGCGGCTGGATTTTTCAGCTGCGCGACTGAAGTCTCATGGCTGCTGAACGAATCTGTGACGCAAGAGCATGACATCGGGATATTATGACGGGTACTTCGAGTGACCATGCCGGTGCGAGGAGACGCGAACGGCACTAATCGCGAGAGGTTTTAGGAGTTACGAGTCTGTCAAGTCGCGCTTGCCGGTGTGAATATCGGTGTGAACGCCGTTGGTCGCTAAATATGCAAAACAAAACTAATTATATTTCCACGCGGAAGGCTATTTCAAACACTTGTGCGTTATAGTTGTATTTCTACTCACTGAGCACTGAATGGCTTCAATTCTGCAAGTGCAATATGTACCTAAATGTAAGCAATCAGAAGTTTAATTTGACGATTTTAGATAATTAATTAGTTGGCAAATAACTATTGCTCATGTTGCACATGTCCACCGCAGTTGTTAACGGATGCCGCGGAAAGGACACTATCTCTCCTGCACTGGCCTTCAAGGAAATTGGCTCTTGCTCGGCGGTATGCAAACAGAACCCGCGCTACAGAACAGCGACAGCAAATGCGACTTGAAGCACGCATTTTCTTCCCCCCTTTTTTTCGTATTTGCCTCAGCCGCCAGTTCACTCCGCTCGACAGATTGCCTTGTAACAGAGGCGAGATCAAGGCCTCGAGCACAGGGCATACATTTTGCCAGCGGCGAGCTTGCCAATCTGTGAGCACTGCCTTCCAATAACAAGAGCGCTGGCCGCCCGCAAATGCCACGGAACGTCACCACCAGCAGCGGTTCGAAGTGCGTTGTTGTTCGCACAGCGCCGTACGTGTCCCGTAGCGGCGCGGGGTGGGCTTCACCCCGAGGCAGGAAATGAAGGAGCAAACCTTCCTGCGGGAGATCGATTGTGATACCCGAAGAGCCCCGGAGACGCGGACACAGCTTCCTGCGAGACCCGCGCCCCTCCCCTTAGGCGCGGCAAATATTTGTCCTGATTTTCTTTGCTGCTGCACTCGCTCCTCCTCGGCTGTAATGAACGAGTGCAGCGCGTGCACTCCAGCGGCAGTGCGTGCAGCGAAGGCGAGCGCTCCTCGTTTCAGCTGCAATGCGCAGTTGTAATTATGCCTAACGGGCACGTCACTTGCAGCGTTGCTTAGCATATAGTGGCGCCTGTTGAAGAAACCTCGCCACAGCGCTTAACAAATCAGAACCAACTTCAGCAATAAAGCAGCGGCTAATCTGCAAGCAGTGCTGTACAGACGTGAATGAACGTCGACAGCGGCGGTGTTGAGCCATAACGAGCTCTTGGCGCGTCGAAGTGGTGGTATCCGAAGGTAATTCAGCGCTCAGGCATGCTCCAGGCCGGCTTGTGTTTGGGTCCGTTTCTTTGTGCCTTCTTGCGCGGGCATCGAAGCGTCAATAAGAGGATGTGTGAGAAATAAATCCGCCGGCTGCGTGGGAAGCGCCACAACGCAGCCGTCTGACGCAGGAGGAGAGCTCAATGCCGTTCAAGCTTATTTTAGTCGATATTCATAAGTAGCTGAGCAGAGGAGAGCGTGTGAAATAATTTGAACGTGGCATAGGACGGCTTCATCGCCGCTAAATCAGATACGCGAGTGTTCCCGGCCAAGGGGCTGCTCCGAAAGAAAGACAGCCGGTATTATTTAAAGAAACGTTTAAGCGCAGGTTGGCATTTGTTCGCAATTTCTTTTGCAGTGATTATGACTTCGTAATAAGTGTGAAAGTCGCATGCGCTATGGTGTAGCGATAGTCATCGGTTCTCTTTTTAAACCGACATAGCGAGCACGTACTGTCAGCCCTTGGCTCCAAAACAATACTGCATGCTGCGTGGCAGCGCACACGTCAGGTGACATTTAATGCTCACTTCCTTGCTTATTCCAACTGAAAGGGAAGGAGAGAAACTCTTGTGTGTTGAGATTTCGGCCAGTCTTTAATGCTGCTCACTGAAAAACAACGCAAATTATTTGTGTTATTTCTCAACAGGTTGCGACAGGCGTACAAATTGGTATACACAATACTCCGTGCTATCAATAACTGTTTATATTTTCTTGTGTCACCTGGTACGATTGTAGTGCTCCTTGCCGGTTTCCATTTTACTGACGCGCATTTGGTTGAATGTACAGGGTCGGCCATTTTAGGGGAAACATCTCGTTAGTATCCAAGAGCTCGTAATTGCTGATGTCTAGCAAAATATTCAAAAAACCTGTTCTTTCTTTTATCGACATCCTCATCATTGTGCGTCGTATCAGGCTCATTTTCTCCGTCAAATAGGAGAAACTTTGAAGTTGTAGCCGCTTGAATATTGATGACACGTTTCCCCTAAACATGGATGACCCTGTACATAGCGCCCATTGCTCGCGCTGACATTTGTTACTGTTTAATAAATGCACATCGATGCGAAGATAGGCTCAATTAGAGCACATCCCAATAAACAGTTTAGAACTTGTAAGCACACATTTATCCATAAATACTGACACGCATGTCATAAATAAACATACTAAGTATACAAAGAATAAATGAAAACAAGAGAAATAACAAACGAAAACAAGTAGAAGCGATCCATATGCGCATGCGTTGAGTAAAAGTTCATGTACATTGTTCAATAAAACATTACTACACGCGTAGGACATGAATGTCATTCTTCAAGTAGTCCTGACATCGAACACTCAGTTTCCACCGAGTTAATGAAAATATAGAGATAAAATAAAATTATAAGTTTGCTGCCTACAAGAAAATCCCGTAGGGCTGTCAAGGCACATCTCTGTTCAGCGGGTGCCTGACCATGTGCCAACTACTTTCGTAATAGAAAATTCACGTTTGTCCAAGTGGCTTAACTCGAAAACGGACTCGCTATTGATCGTACTGTGGAAAGTTTATGAGCAAGTGCTCCACATAAGCGTCTGGGATATCGCAGCACGTGCAGTTGGAGGAAGTCTTTTTTGCACGAGGTGTAAAAATCGAGGTGTGCATGCCACGTCCAGTCGTAAACGGTGCCGAAGGGCATCGAATGTACGGTCAACCTTTATACTCGCAGAAAATTGTAGAGTATGGGTTTACTCGATGCAGCGATGATGTCTGTTTTCTCGTTGAACCACATAGCTTCAGACAGCCTCCCACGCAACTTACGTAAAACGTAAAACATTCGAGGAGTGAGCAACAGGCGTCAGCCTTTCGGCCACCTCGTCTCGAGTCATACCGATATGAATGTGAATCCACTGCAAATGAAAACTATGACTGGAATATGACGTGACGATCAGTGTCCTTGCAACCATACACGGTCAACAGAGAACACTAATAATGACATTCTGTTAAAACTTAGTACACAAAAATCCGCACAACCATAACCATACATCTGTGCTGATAATCAGCCCAGGAGAGAGGAGGAAAGTAAGGAAAGGCAGGGAGGTCAACCAGGCGCTAAGGGATGAAAAAAAAAGGAAAGGAGAGGGAGGAAGGTAAACTTGCGGCTGTCTATCACGCCCACGATCAGCCCGAAATCACGCAACACGAACGGTATCTAGAAGACCGCAAACTTGGTTCATTTTGGCGCTCGTCCCTATATATAGCGTCCTTTTGTGTGCTATAAGTTGGAGGCACAGCTTGAGTGGAAGGGTCCATGATCCCTGCGACCGAATCCTGTTCCGATGGCCTCGAGCGTCTCAACTCCGTTCTTCCCGCAGTCAGCTGTATTATTGTTTTTCAATTTGGCGACCGCTTTTATTGGGCGCATTCCGAGGCTTGTTTTTCGGCGTCGGCATGCACAAGGATCGCCCATCTACACTAGAAGATCAGCCACGACGCCACTGGGACAAAAAAAAAGTCCTATGAATCGGCGAGAAAACAGAAAGGTAAAAAAAAAAAAATCGTGGATTGCGGGAAAGACCAAATGGCCAAGAAGTAAACAAAGTATGTACCCAAAATAAACAGAAGATGTTCACTTTCAAGACAGCAGAGCTCAGTTCTCGACGCGCAATTTATTACGCATAGACGCCAGTAGCAAAGAGGATGACTACATGCGTCGAAACAGACACATAGGTTTTTTGGGCAAACAAGCAGTGCGTGTAATTGCTTTGCCGATCACCTGTATCATGCTGTATCGCTGTTTGGAGGTCGTGGATCCCACGTTCGTTGGCCTAAATTTTCGACTGAACGGGAGCGTCTTCATTAGGACTAACTGGTATTGAACTATGGGCGGAATAAGACGAACTACTGAGCTTTTGGCTTTATATCAACTAAGGGGGAATCCGTGTGTTCCTTACATATATGAGCACCACATATTAAGATACGCGGCTGTAATCGAAATAACTGGACACAAGTTTGCATACACTGAAAAGCTATTGCCTCTCCTCATCGCTGCTCCTCTTAACCTTCAGGCTAAAGAAGATTTATCTCCAGGTCAATGTATGGGCCTTTGCTCGAATAAAAGTTATTCTTTGTCTTTCTCTAAAGTATTGCCGTCCCCCTTCCTCTGTGTATTAATGCAATATAGCAGAGTCGTTATATTTGCCTTACACAAATATATAAGCTAGCCTCCACTGAAAGGGGTTCCACATTTTCCACTCCGCGCACATCACACATCTTATTACCTGGATCGTTTCATTTGATGAAAATAGAAACAGTCGAAGGAAAAAAGACTTCGAATACAGGATCGATTATTTCGGAAATACCTTTTCTTGAAAACAAAAGTGAAAACACAGGAGTAGGGGTGGCTGCATCAAAAGACATCCAGAAAGTTGCTTGTCGGGTTTTAGACTAGTATTCGCATAATCTTCTTAAAAAGTATGACAGTCGCTTCAAATCTAGCATGACTCTAGTTTCCTTGTTGTTTTTGTTACGATCCCAGATGTATTCCACGTACCCACCTTTTACCTGTTATTTATCTACCAAGATGACCATGGATTTGACATGACAAGGACTTTATTGAAGTCCTGAAGAGCTCACGACCAGGAGTACCCGGGATGAGCCGGTGGCTTCACCCATGACGAAACTGGCAGGCCGAGACCCACCGCAACATCATGGGCCTTCTGGACGGCCTTGAGTTGCAGTAGATGTTCTGGACACTTGAGGGCGGATTCCCAGGAGCCCTTGCTTTGAAGTGAAGAGGCCTTTAAGGCTGGGTACAGCCAGAGCATGTGTTCGAAATTGCAACATTCGTATCCGCAATTGCGGCATTCTTGTGAGATTTCCTGGTCGAGTAAGTGCATTAAGCGAGCAGTAGGGTAAGATCTAGTCTGGAGTATCGTAAGCGTAGAGGACTGGGCCTTGTCAAGCTTGGGGTGTGGCAGGTTCTTTTTGTCACTCCACTACGTATCTGGAAGTGCATATATCGGCATTGTTTACCGCTCTGACTTCCCCTCCTCCCACCCCCCTGCTCCTGTGATGTCCCCTTTCGCTTTAGCAAAGAGATATGTTCGATATATTCGATCCTGTTTTTGAAGCCACTTGTTTTTCCAACCATTTCTGTTGCATCTGTTAAAACGATGTGATAAAGAAGAGCAATTCTTAGTCGGGTAACGGTAATTAAAACTAATAAAAACATACATGACGAATAAATTGACCACTTTAAGCCTTCCAAAGGGAGAACGGACTCCAGTGCTTAAATTGGGTATTGAATTTTGAACATTTAAAGTCCTGTGTCAACAAAGCCAGAAGGTTCAAGCAATTAAGGCAGACGCGAATTTCAGACATAAGTCGATTGCTTCTCCGTTAGCAGAACGCTTTTATTGCACACTTTAAAGCACACAAGCACTTTCTAAGAACATCGCAAGCTGATAACTTATTTACGAATTACTTTAGGAGTACGCGCGCTTTGAAGTACTCATTGTCGAAGCTGGCCTTCTATCCACTCGATAGGGAATGCTGAAATGCGCGCGGCGAGCTGACAACTCGATTTGAGAGTGTGGACGTCAGCTTAATTGTTCCGTTCCTCATATGCAAGCCAGAAAATTGACTACCATTTGCTCCAGCACATTTGGAATGGCATTGCGAACCTGGGTATTTCCATGTCCCTTCCCTGCATCGTGCACGTCGACGCGGTGCTTGTTAAACGTCTGAGTGCGCAATGAGGCGGGTTGACGGCATATTTGGATAATGGATATTTTGTTGCGCACGTTCGACAAGCGCATTCCAGGAAATGAGTTAATCGCAGATAATCAATTACAAACTTTCTCACAATTCAATATATCACCCAGAGGACTCGTTTTACATTCCACAGAAAGATGACAAATAATTAGCGTATAAAATCGTTTCTGTTTTCAATTGTGTGTTTCGCGCCGAAGCGACAAGGCTAAGGGATAGCATTATCTTTATGTGCTGAAAAATGACCAAAAGCTATCCGGCAATACCTTGGATTAACCACCTATGCAGGGGAGCGCGCCACGTTTCTCAGGTTATATTACAGCTCCGAAGGGCTCCGAAAACAGTGTCATGGAGCCATATCGTATGCATGCTCGCTATTGGTGCGTGTGTCCCTCAAGATGGATCGTGTAGAAGTTGATTCATTGGATAGCTAAGGCATCTGAAATGTTATCGGAATGGCGATGTCGATCAAAAAGCCCGTAACATTATTAAAACCGTGGGGTCTGCATGCAGTGCCATAGGCCTCAGATGGAATGAATGCCAGCAGGTAAATCTAAATTAGTATTAGCCGTGGCATTGCGCGTAAATGAATGGTACGAATAGAAACCCTGTAGTACTTTTATACACCGCCTGATGTTTACAGAAATCTGTGCTTAGCTTTTTCTTTCTTCTGAGGTAGCCATACCATCCCTTCTTTCAACCTACACGACTCGCTCTTCCTGTATACCGTTTCAGGAACCGAATTCACAATGCTTTTCAGTTCGCAAGTGTACTTTTGTCGTTCACCGGTAGCCTTCGCTAATGATATGTCCCGTATCAGGATTGGCTAGAATTTGCCATGAACAACAATCCTGGCGTAATAACTTTTATGAATACTGGCGCAGATTATTAAATGCCAGGTATAGTTGTAGGACCAGTGAAGGCAGTTGAAGGCCGCTGGGAGACCATGTATGCAGGATCATAGAAGTCATTAAGAGTGCGCACGAAGACACGTCGCTGTGTTCTGCGGGGACGTCTTTCTTTTGCGCAATGCAGTATATATATGATGCGGGACGGAGACGCAGCCATTTCTCACTTCCGTCTTGTCTCCGTCGTTTATGTAGGTATATAGGCACGTCTACCGTCGCAGAAATAAGGCATCCACTTTGTCTAGCTAAATGTGTGCCATTGATATAAAAGCCAGAAAGAAGAAGGACAGTCCTGTTTCTCTTTGAAAAGGTCGAATCTATTAGAGCGAGGACGCTGACGTTAAAAACAACGGAGAGCGTGCGCCTGAAATACTACCGTTTCCGCAGGTTTAGTGTTTACTTGTCGGACTCTGGTATATCGCTCAAATAAGTTCACATAAGCGCCCTGCTATACCTACTTCGTATATTTGTTTAAGCACCAGCCCAATCGTTATTTCGCCTAACGCGAATTTGGTCTAACCTTAAGTACGCGTCCTTCATCAACGACGCAGTCCAATCTCTTCATAGCCAGGCCAGGGTCAAAGCATGCAGGTTAAGCTGCACAAAATAAAAAAAGAAAGAAAAGGGGTTTAATTTTGGCCTGTCCAACTTCTTCTTACGAGAAAAATTGCGTGCGATTGCTCTCTCTCTCTCTCTCTTGCATCTGAGTTTTCGTTTGTTTGTATATTTGTTTGCTGAGCTCCTCAATTAAGCGCGAGCTCTTGTCATAACCACCTTACTTGCCATCAGGCCTTTTTTGCAGCACTGACCTATTCCACTATTTGCTTGTGTATTTTATTATTAGTTTGTCCATCACCTGCACTGAAGATGCATTGTAAATTCAGGGCCGGCATTAATGAGTATTGTGACGTCGTAAAATACCGCAGTACTTTGTTGTAACAATGTTGCTGCTTAGAGATTTGCAACTCATATGCATTAAAACTACCTCGAAGCTGCACAGTGCGCTAAGCCGCGGTACACGAGCATTTCCGCATTCCGCCTCATTGAAATCTGGCCGTCACGTCCAGCAATCGGAACGGCGAACTCGCGTTCAGCAGCAGAACGCCATAGCCGCTGCAGCGGCGGGTGCGAAGGAATAAAACCAAAGGGCGCAACTTGAAGTCAACGAGTTGCTGAAATACGGCGATGATTATCACGTTGGAAGCATTATACTTTGTACGATACGAATCGGAGCACAGCATCTTGGATAAAGCATTAGCACCGCATCCGCGATTGCTTATTTTTCAGCCGTAATAGCGGTCATGGCGTCCAGCAACCATGGAATGTCCGCGGACAAGCTACTTTGTTTTTTTGCGAAGAAGGTCGGCAAATGCATGACTACCGGAGCGTCGCTCACGAAGGAATGAAACGCCTTGGAAAATTAACAAGCCCCATAAGAACATTCGCAGTCAGTAGCGTCAAATTGCAGTCGGTAGTGGAAAACCTTCAACATGAGGTGGCAACTGACGGATTCAGAACGAAGAGATACGATGACCAAATAACTCCAACAGAGACGCCCCGGACGCAAATTACTGGGTTTCCACGACGAGGACGTAATACAGACGGGAAGTCGCTTGCGTTTACGACTTGCCTCCTGCACTGCAGATAAGAATGTCTTCATGGCGACATTTGTCGTAATACTCAAGTTTGAAAATTAAATAACGAATCGTTGATCAAGTCAAACACCTTCGGAAAACCAACAAAATATACAGTGACGAAGTTTTATATATATAAGCATAAATTTATCCTAGTCAATCTAAATTCAGCAGAGGGGTTCTTAGAAACGCCGTACTAAATATATGATAATATAATGTGCTTTCTTTTCAAACACTGAAAAGCAATAGCGCATAATTTTTCCAGGTAACTGAAAAGTATGGGCTGTAGAGATGCCACCTCATAATTCTAGAAATTGTAGTCACCCTTTTTTTGTAAACACAGATACACTTGCAACCTGTATTGCTTAAGGAAAATAGCGTTAGTAATACATATAAACTATTTTATACAAGGCATGTATTGTCATATGTAAACTCAATCGGCTTCATTTGTAGTCCGCCTATATCGCAGGATTTAGTAATATTGAGACTAATAAATGTTTTCAGAAATTGGACTGCACTGGCAAGAAATTGCGCCGTCTACACAAAACCACTAATGTCACTTCGGATAATAACATTTCAATGTTGTTATCGTTAGCGGTGCAAGGGCCAGATATGGCCAAAGAGCGTCATACAAAGTAGAGTTATGGGCAAGGTCTGAGTGTTGAGCGCGCGGTAGTTTTCGCACGGGAGTCACCCGAGTCATCTTTTGGCACGATAAGTACTGACGTAGCCCAGGCGCTGGATGAACGCCGTGCAATTCCAAGCTGGAATATGTGATCACATGCCCGATTTGTTGCCGCCAATCACTCGCCGAACAGGCGATGTGGACGAACAGCGACAAGAACATGCCTAACGATACAGTGGGTCACAGCACGTTTATAGGCGGCTGGGTGAGGTCACATCGCTTCGTAAATGGAGAGGCCAGGATAAGCGTACGCCAGCGATCTCCGAGATATTCGAAGATGCGCTATAAGGGCTTGTCGCACAACCGCTCGGTGACAGTATGAACCAACTCTTGAACCGTGTCTAAAGGTGGAGCTGTACCTCCGGCTCAGCGAACCACACTTGCGGGGGCTCGCGACAAATGGCGGCAGCTACATTTGGACCATGATCACGTCATGCTGGCTTGATTTGGAGGCGGAAGAAGGTCACCTCTGGCGATATTTTCGGGGAACGACGCGCCACGTACAATGCGTTTACCTCCCGAAAACCGATCTACCAGCTGTGCCAACGTCTTGCTGCTGACTTGAACCATTGGCTCATGTCCACCATGGGGCATTTGCGAAGCGGGCGGAATAAGCAAAAAGCGATTGATTGATTGATTGATTGATTGATTGATTGATTGGGTTTCGCAGTAAAAGCAACACCTAGCCATAAGATTCGCCACATGCACTGGAGGGCTCCGGAATAACAAGTCTGACCACCTGGGGTTTTTAAAGTGCGCCCAAAGCTGAGTACACGAGCCTTCTTGCAATCCGCCTTAATCTAGATATGGTCGTTGCAGCCGGCAATCGAACCCGCGGCCTGATAGCCCCTGATCTACCCCGGCTGGTAAGAAAAAGTGTACACACCATGCAACGCGCATCTTTTTTTTTTTTCATCGCCTTCTCATTGAGGTTGATCTGCGCGCCTCCTGGCGCGCCAGAAAGGAGCACTGCACTTTATTACGTGGGGCTGAGTAGCAAACGACTTCCTGCGGTAGAAAAAAGAGCGATACGCGTTGATAAGGTATACAGAGGCCCTAGCGATGAGACCCTAGCTTTCAGATCGAGAGACTCGATCACCCGAGGAGCAGACAATTAGCGATTCTGTATGGCCTCGCAGCTGCAGGGTTCCCATGGAATCCTGGCACATGCTCCGTCCTTCCTGCCGAGAGAGCGATCAAATAGATCCCTCAGTACACTTGCGTAGTGTTTATACCCTTTTCGCACATGTAAAGCAACTAAGCGCACTTGTCGATACAACGCGCTCACTGCTGCTTAAACAAGATGAGCAGACGGCATGTTCAGCCCATAATTTGAGTTGTACTTAAGTGCGCGCTGGCGTGTTTTGGCGATGTTAGCATCCAGCGACATCCAGGACTGTCCTCGACTTGAAGAGAGAAACGCGGAATGTAGTCGGGAGGCGCAGACCAATCTGTTATCAGTAAGGGGTAAAGCAGAGACATCCAGGAGGACGATGAAGATGGCACACAAGTAATGAGTGCGGCCTTAAGTGGAAGCTTTAGCGCGGGTGCTCCTATCTAAATACATGTAAAAGGAGAATTCGTTTTTCTCGGCAACCACTGCACCAAATTTGACGAAGTTTGTTGCATTTAAAAGACAAATGTAAAGTCTGGTGACTGTTGGTTTCCAATTTTCGATTTAGTTTGTCGATTTTTTATTAAAAATTGGCGAAAATTGAAAAGTTTCAGAACATGAAACTATGAAGTTTACAACTCTCTAACTCAGCAAGGAAAAATGATATTAGAATTCTGTGAATTGCATCTGATAGTACATCTAAAGCGGGCGAAATGTATATGTTGCACAGGAATCTAAAATAATTAGTAATATGGAAATACAGCTTTTGCAGAACGCTTGTACAGAACGTAACAAATTCACGTAAGATATAAGTTTACATATCAAATTTTCCGCTTGGAATGATCTAATGGAGGCCGTTTACAAAACTGCGACATCTGTTCTTGATACAGAGCCATTAATTTCTAAACTTCGTGCTCCTATTTTTTTCAAGCTTTCGAATTTTTAAATATATTTTTAACAAAATTCAAGCCTAAATAGAAGTTTCGCTTTCAACAGTCACTAGAATTTAGCTTTCTCTCTAAAATGCAACAAAGTTACTTAGAATCGGTCAAGGGGTTATCTCGGAAGAATATTTTTGCGTTTTACATGCATTTGAATAGGCCTCGTCGGAGTTGGGCCCGAGCTAAAGCTTCCTCTTAAAGAAAGTCATTTCAAATGACGCAAGTGAAGCCCAAAACAACAGAAGGACCGCAAGCAGGATAAAGAGAGAGATAAGTTTATTATAATAAAAAAGCTGACAGGTCATCTTGAATTACTACGTTCTCGCCTGCTACTCGGCGTTGGGGCCTCGAGCGGCGCCACCCAGCGCGGCAATCTTGCGTGCAGTCGCAGGCTCCTTTCGTAATCGGAAAACACTTTTCTGTAGCACTTACTGAGGAGCAGAAACTGTGTCAGGAGTTCTTCATGTTGCTCTTCAATTTTCTCCCTGACACTTTTCATCCAATTATAATATTTGAGAAGTTAATTAAGTAAGACTGATTATGTAATTACGCAGAATCTGAGTAACATGTAATCAAGTAACAAGTAATCTGAGTATCTCCGAGCCACATCAAGCAACATTACCTTTGTTCTGTCCATCGACATGGCATTTGCATATTTTTAAATACTGGTGCATGATAGTTCAGACACCCTGCAATAGGTGGCATGGAAGTTTCTTGTGAACCGCCGCGGTTTCTTAGTGGCTATGGTGTTGGGTTACTAAGCACGAGGTCGAGGGATTGAATCCCGGCCACGGCGGCCGCATTTTGATGGCGGCGAAATGCGAAAACATCTGTGTACTTAGATTTAGGTGCAAGTTAAAGAACCACAGGTGGTCCAAATTTTCGGAGTCCCCCGCTACGGCGTGCCTTATAATCAGATCGTGGTTATTGCACGTAAAACTCAAATAACTTAATTTAATTGAAGTTCCTTGTGAAATATGTCATCATAATGGGCTTGCGGAGTATGTCTAGGGTAAAGGCAGCAGGAGAAATCACACTCGATTGCATAATAGACAATGGAGATATGATACTTGATGAGTCTGCGGCCATTAATACGCCATGTGTGATGATTTCAAAGAGGCTAGTTGCCTGGAGAAACGCCAACACAATATTAATCCACAGCAAAGGAGACGTTAACGAATTCAAGCATTATATGCATGTTACATGGCTTTCGGTATAGTACAAACTACTGGAAGCTTACCATTATCATCGAAAAGGAAGGTGTACAATCAGTGCATTTTACTGGGGCTGACATATGGGGCAGAAACTTAGAGACTGACAAAGAAGCTTGAGAAAAAGTAAAGGACCACGCAAAGACCAATGGAACAAAGAATGCTAGGCATAACGTCAAAAGACAGAAAGAGAGCGGTTTGAATCAGAGAGAAAACGGGTATAGCCGATATTCTAACTGATATTAAGAGAAAAAAAGGGAGCTGGGCAGGTCATGTAATGCGCACGCTAGATAACAAGTGGACCATGTATTAGGGTTACAGAATAGGTGCCAAGAGAAGGGAAGCGCAGTCGAGTACGGCAGAAGACTAGGTGGGGCGATGAATTAGGAAATTCGCGGGCGCTAGTTGGAATCGGTTGGCGCAGGACAGGGGTAATTGGAATCCAGCTTCAGACTGTGATATTCAATGGGCTACATCAGTGTCATTAGTAGAGCAATTGAAAAGTCTCTGAATTATAACCAACCCTGTATATGGCCTTCACAGATTATGAACAGGAGTTTAATTCAATAGAGATACTAGCAATCAGAGAGGCACTCCATTGTCAAGGAGGAAATGAAGTAGACATAAATATCTTGAAACATGCATAGATAGATTTCAAAGGCTCCATAATTCTTCACAAGCAAAAGAAGGGAACCAGTCCAGAAGAAAATCTCTGCTATGTAATTCACACTTTTTACCGGACGCGCAGCTTACTTCATGTGAATGCTGCTGTAGCCACCGAATAGAGAACGTTTACCACGTTCTTTCGAGCGCAAAAAGAAAAACAAAAGAAACTCAAGCGAAAGAATATTATGGCAGAACTCATCTCACGATAACTGTCAACGGTAATGCGAATAGCGATTGAGCACAGACCCTATTCCTCAAGTCACGTTTATTTTACCCGTATAGTGGTAATTCTGAGACCTTCGTTGTTTCGGCTATATGCCGCATAAACTGTTACGGCCTCGCTTTGCTATGTCACTCGCTTACCAATGCCGCCCATGACCATGGAGGCATGACGACGACTCTATGACGCCTACACATCGACCATCGAAGGACGAAGAAATTATGCCGACGGAGCGACAAAGGCGTATAACGGCGACAGCATGACGACAATAAGACGTCTATTCTTAAATTATGAGGATTGTATAACAACGACATCAGGACAATAATGTCACGACGACTGCATGATGGCGATGGCGTGACGACGACGGTATGACAACGGATGCATGATAGTGTATGTTGAAGGACGACGCATTGACGACGATGGCGTGACAACGACTGCATAATCACGATAGAATCATGAGAACATAACAACGACAGAATGACGAACAAGTAATGAGGTCGATGTATCGACGAAGGTAATATGACGACGACGGTTGTAACGGCAATGGGATGGCGCTTCTGAATTTATTTATTATTTATTTATGTGTATTACCCTCAGGGCCAGAGGCATTACAGAGGGGAGTGGAACGTACGGGAAAAAAAAAGACACGATACAGGTTTTTGTTCTGTTAATACAATGTTAGCTAAAAAGATTAGATAAAAGCGGGAAGCAACAAAAATTCAAGCAATTGACCGATAACAAATATAATTACATACTTGGTTAGTTACATTGCAATACACTTGTGTTTATAACATTATGAAACTGGGAATAGTGAGCAGTGGACGTGACTGATCCCGGAAGGTGGTTCCAGTCCTGTGAGGCGCGGGGTACAAACGATTGAAAACATGTTTGCGTTAAGCACGACATTATCCCCACCTTTTGTGCACGATCGAAACGAGGGGAAATGTATGATGGAGGAAGAATAAAGTCGTTGTGTAGGGCGGGACTGTAGTATATTTTGTGGAAGAGACATAGGCGAGAAAACTTGCGGCGACAAGCGAATGACGCAAGCTGTAGAGACTCTTTCATTAAAGTGATACTGGCAGCACGACTGTAGTTTCCTAGAATAAAGCGGACAAATTTATTTTGGACAAGCTCGAGGGCAGACGCTAATATAGCAGTGCTGGGGTCCCAGATGGAAGAGGCATATTCGAGTTTACTTCGGACTAAAGATTTGTAAAGGAGGAGTTTTAAAAAAACAGGAGCAGATGAAAAATTGCGCCGGAGGTTACCTAAGGAGCGGTTTGCATTGCTAATTATTTTGCTAATATGAAGAGACCAAGAAATAGAGGAAGTTATGTGGACACCTAAGTAGCAATAAGATGTTATGGATTTGAGAGCGGAATCCTCGAGTAAGTAGGAAGTGGGGTAAGAAGTTGTACGGGAGATACGTAATACCTTACATTTCGTTGTGTTGAGTTCCATCAGCCAGACTTTACACCAGTTAGATATGCAGTTGATAACGTTTTGAAGGATCGTAACATCATTTTGGTCAATAATTTCTCGGAAAACTACACAATCGTCGGCGAATAAGTGAATGTTAGAGGCCCCACACTGCGGCAAGTCATTAATATAAATGAGAAACAGGAGAGGGCCGAGCACTGAACCTTGGGGCACGCCAGAATGAACTGACTTCAACGGGGAATTAAAAGTGTTAGCAGACACGAATTGTGAGCGTCCGGTTGGAAAATATTCGATCCATGAGAGGTGTTTCCTATCAATGTTCAATTTGCTTAATTTAAAGAGAAGTAAACTGTGGCAAACTTTTTCAAAAGCTTTTGCGATATCTAGGAAGACACAGTCAGCTATAGAACGACGGTCAAGAATAGTGTGTAGTTTGTGTGTAAAGGAAGCCAACTGTCTTTCACAGGAAAGAAATCGGCGGAAACCATGTTGGGCCTTCGAAAAGAACAAGTTAACATCAAGGAAATCAACAATGTTAGTGTAAAGGACATGTTCGAGGATTTTACACGGAATACTAGTTAGTGAAATCGGGCGGTAGTTTAGGGGTGAATTTTTTACTTCCAGCTTTATGAACTGGAACCACCTTTCCGACTTTCCAGTCGGATGGCAGCGTGGATTCGTCAATTGCTTGTTGCAATATCTTGGCAATATTTTGTTTGGCAATATCTTGCATAGCATAATACTAGAATATATTTTGGTACTTTTTAAGAATTTAGCATAGATAAGGTCAATTCCTGGGCTTGAGGACACTTTGAATGATTCGATAATTTTTTTGATGCCGAGGGGTTGAATAATTACTGGATCCATTGTTAGAGAATCAAAACACTGCACGTTGGGAAATTTTGTAGACGAGGTTGTAGCAAAATTAAAGCAAAATACATCATTTAACACCACAGAGCAGTCGGCAACTGGGATTGCTTCACCATAAGAGTGAAGTAACGTGATTTCGCTGTTATGGTCGGGGTGAATGGTTCGCCAAAACGTTTTTGGATCATTACTGAGCATAGTTGGCAAAGTATCATATCTTATCGAAGTATCTTATCAAGCCAGCCAATGACGAGGTCATTGTTGATGTTAAGCTGCTAGGCAGTTCACGCTGCGTGAAAATAGCATTCAGTGATAAACATATACCTTCGCATGTTAAAGTGGGACACTTCAGACATGCAGTGCGGCCTTTCATTGCAAAACCTCTTCAGTGCCGCAAATGCATGAAACTGGGACACGTGAGCAGCGTCTGCGAAAATCAGGCAGCATGCCCCCGCTGCGGCAAGCCCCACGCGGCAGATAAATGTGACGCGACAGTAATGAAGTGTTCAAACTGCGGAGGATCACATGAAGCTTCATGGAAGAAATGCCCACATATTAAGAAGGAAATGGCCATCTGGAAAGATGGCGAGAGATCATTCATCTCATCGCGAAGCCGCCGATAAAATCAGGAAGCGACGTTCACGTCGCCGGCGCTCTTCAAGGAAGGCTGTTGTCTCTGCGACGCGCATGCTACTTCCTACAACACCACCTCCTCCTCTGCCGCCCAAGCCAGACACTGTGGAAGGAACCGCGAAGAACAAGGCCACTGAGAAGACCACATCTGCAGAATCTTGGCCGGCTCTATCGAAACGACAGCATTCACCAACAGAATCATAGCAAACTTTCGCTGGACAACCCCCGACGTCTACTGTCGGCGATTTGTGCGACCAAGACAGGCAGGTGGCTGATATGCTACAATCGCTAATTAATACAATGCGCATTATACTGAACAAGCTGCAAACACCAGCAGCTCGAAGTGCTCTGCAAATACTGGATGCACTAAATCCAGTGCTTGCTAGCATCGTTTAAGCATCATGGCTCGACCAATAGTCCCCTTCCGCACTGAAGTTAAAAGTGCGTCGATCTTTCAGTGGAATGTCAGGGGTCTAAGGATCCGTATAGCAGACTTTCGCCAATTCATTTTTACAAATCGCTTGCCCGTACTGGCCATTTGCGAGCCAAATACATCAACTCCACTCAGACTGTCCGGTTACGAATCTTTCATCTCGTCCACATGCGGTGCGAGCACGAAAGTAATAATCTACATCCGCACGGACTTAACATATGTCGCTAACGCGGTAGAGCCTCATGACGACAACTAATATGTCTGCCTAAATGTCCAAAAGAAGAATGTGTCATTTACACTAATTGGAGCCTACGTATCCCAAGCGGATCACTTTGACGGCGAACGACTTAAGAAAATATTACTAATGAACAATGGCCCCTGGGTTATCACAGGTGACTTCAACGCTCATCACCAGCTATGGGGAAGCACTAAAATTGACTGCAAAGCCAGGAGACTTGCCTCCTTTCTTTCTTATAGACCGAAGACGGCCCAACTTCAGACCATTACACCTGCCGTGGTGTGCCGCAGGGTGGAGTGTTGAGCCCTATTTTGTTCAACCTCGTCCTGGTAGGACTAGCGGAGTACCTACCACAGACAGTTCATGTCTCAATATGCGCCAACGACATTTGCATCTGGGCCTCTGCGGTGACTCGCCTTCAGCTAAGAGCCAGGCTTCAGCGGACGGCAACAATGACGGCGTCTTATCTTCGAGAACAAGGCCTCAGTGTGTCTACTGAAAAGTGCGCATTAGTTGGTTTTACGCGCAAACAAATGTCATTGTATCCTGTTTCCATCAATGGTCAAGCTGTATCCTATGTTAAGACGCATCGCTTTCTGGGCGTCATCACTGACCGCAACCTCTCGTGGTTGCGGTCAATGATGACGCTACAATAGACGCCCTCACTGCGTCTATCTGAAGAAGTTAGTTACCATTGCTCAGGTCTTCAAATTTCTCTGCGGGAAAAACTGGGGTACACCAGTCCATTCTATGATGCAGCTGTACAGGGTATTGTTTCTCGGACTCCTACATTACAGTCTACCAGTGTTGTCAAATGCGTGCAAGACGAAATTTCGTGCCTTGGAGAGCATACAAGGACAAGCCCTACGCACGTGTTTAGGGCTGCCTCGGTGCACCTCAACAGCAGCAACAATTGCCATCGCGGGGGACCATATAATCCAGAGACAAGTAGCTGTCGACTCTCTCAGAGCGCACATTCGCGATCTGTCAAGGATCCCCGACCATCATTTGGTTTCCCTACCAGCCGAGAGACCTCAAGCGACCTTTTCACGAGTGATTAGCGCTCATCAAGAGTGCATACCGACATCTTTTACACCGGCGGCGAAGCCTTCATCTCCCCTGTGGTGCCTGCCACACCCTCAAGTGAATTTCGCTATTTCTGGAATTACAAAGAAGTCCAATCATCCAGCGCCGGCTCTGAATCAACTTACGCTCCTATTACTGCACTCGACGTATCATGACCACATTCATATATGTACCGATGATTCGACCTCACCTACCAGCTCGACAGCTGCGTTCGTCGTTCCAGCTAGGCAGGTTACAGTTAGATTCAAATTGTCACACATGACTACATCTACGTCGGCAGAACTTGCAGCTCTCCATGCCGCTATGACGTACAGTCGACCAAAAAAGTTTACGGACCACGGGGTCTCAGAAAATGCTAAATATGCGAGCAGCCTTTGCCAGTAAAACCGTACATCCCAATGTTGTTCGCATATACCAGTAAAGGCTGGAAATGGGAATACCAGGCTGCATTTGGAGGCTGCGGAGATACTCCGCTTTCTGTCAGGTCTCTTCGTCCGTAAACTTTCTTGGTCGACTGTACATCACCGAACAGCCAACAGAGAAGTGGGTCGTATTTTGTGATTCTAAGGCAGCTCTTCACAGTATAAAATCTGCGTTACATCACAGAACTTACGAGCACATGATATCTGACATCAGGGAAGTGCACCACCAAGCTCTGGAAAGAGGACACCACATTACATTTCAATGGATTCCTGCTCACTGTGGCATCGTCGGCAACAACCTAGCTGACAAGGCTGCCCGGTGCGCCCACGAATATACCAAGACGCGTCCAAGACGCGACCTTTGGCGAGGTCGAACGCTGCTACGGAACTTCGCCTACTTGCACGCAAGAAGTCACAAGATCACTGAATTTGAAGTGCCTTCAATTGCAGAATACGCAAAGTGGATCCCTGCTACGGCTACAACTACCATCTAGCTTTTCCCGCGGCGAAACAACCTTGCTGTGCCGCTTGTGGCTGGGAGTGGCGTTCACGAACGCATACTCCTACCGTATGGGAATGGCCGAGAACCCGATGTGCGACTCCTGTGGGTGCGAGAAAACGATCGAGCACCTATTGTGTACTTGCCCTTGCTACGATGTCCAACGCCTCTCTCTGCGGGCAACTTTACACCGACTGGACTCGAAACCGTTCACCGAGTCAAAGATACTCGGACCATGGCCACACCCGTCCCTGGCTCTAAAAGCGATTCGTGCACTAGTGCAGTACTTGAAGTGCACCGGTTTAAGAAACCGTTTATAGTGTCCTTGTGTATGGTGTCCCTCCTACACGTACTCAGTGCTTACTCTCTGCCTTTCTTCCTCTTTCTATTCCCATTTCGCCTACCCCCAGTGTAGGGTAGCAAACCGGATGCTGTTGTGGTTGACCTCCCTGCCTTTCCTATCCTTCTTTTCTCTCTATTTTGTAGGAAATTATTACGAGAACATTTCAGTGCGGAGACATGAGCATTATTCGCCTTCACATATGCATCCCACCGCTGCTCGGAGGGAGAATGCTTGGCAGAGCGATAAAGCCACTTTTTTTTTGTTACGAAGTCGTTTTGAATGCGAGATATACCAAAGTGCGTTTGAATGCGAAGAAATAGTGCGCATAGGTAAGTGCCTGCCAATTAGTTCATGTACTTTTGTAAACATATTGCAGTTAGTTTCGGTAGTACTGCTTTCAAAATCATCTAAGAAAACGTTAAGAAAGGTAGAGAGAGAGAGAGAATCAACTTTTGTAGTGAGCCCTTAGTGACGGTTGGTGCGCGCTGGTACCAGATGGGGTGGAACCTTCTTCTCAGGTCCCATATGCGTCCTGCAGTTCCTGGCCCCTAGCCGCCAGCGCGAGCTGGGTCGGTAGGTCGGGGCTGGACAACAAGGTCTCCCATTGCTCGAGGGGGTTGGGGCTGGGGAGGGTGGGGGGTACGGATGGTGGGGGGTTCTTGAGCTTAGTGCACTCTGCAAGGATGTGTGCTAGAGTGCCTTTTGACCGTCCGCAAAAAGGGCATGAAGTGTCATGCTCTGTTGGGAACATCTTGTGCAAGAGCACGGAATGCGCTAGCGACCCCGCTTGCGTGCGTCGCACGATCGTTTGCTGCATTCGGCTGAGTTGCGGATGCGGACGGGGAAGCCTACATCTGCCGCTTCTGTACATTTGCCTGATTTCTTTGTAACTTGTCACGGGGTGCGGTAGCTCTGGCTCGTCCTCGGCCCGGATTGACAGTTCTCGGGCATAGCGGTCGGCGAGTGCGTTGCCTTCCACTTGCGAGTGAGCCGGGACCCACACAAGCTCAACGGCCCGTCCCGGTGATTTGCATTTGGTGAGGATCGCTAGTGCCGCGGGAGAGATGTTCCCCTTGCGGAAGCTTGCGTAGGCGGTCTGGGAGTCTATGACCACGGTCCTCACTCCCGGTTGTGCGAGTGCGAGGACCACGGCCACTTCTCCTTCGGCTGTATTCGTCGTCCGTATCAAAGCGCCTGTGACCGGTTTATCGATGGTGGTGACGACCGCCGTTGCTCTGGTTCCGTGCTTGGGAAGCGAGGCGTCCGCGTAGAGAACCTCGGGGTCCTCTTCCAGCTGTCGAGCCAGTGCCTTGGCCCGCGCAGAGCGTCTCTCATTGTTTCCCCCCCCCCCCCGGCTGCATGTTCCGGGGGAGGGGCTTGGTCTTAATAATGTCTCTCCACGTTGTGGGGAGCGGCTCCGTTGTCGGTTGCTGTTCAATTTGCCATCCTATCTTGCGTAGGACGGCCCGACCGTGCTCTGTCCGGCTCAGCCTTACTCTCTGGTGGGATAGGTGTGCTTCCACCAGCTCTTCCACCGTGTTGTGGGCACCCATTTCCAGCAGCTTCTGCGTTGACGAGTAGACTGGGATGCCCATGGCGAGTTTGACTGCTTTCCTTATCGTCGTGTTCACCGTCTCGCGGTTCACCTTCGCAAGCTGGAGGTATGGGGCGGAGTACGTTACGCGTGACACGACGAATGCCTGCACCAGGCGCAGTGCGTCTTCTTTTTTGATTCCTCTGTTCCGGTTGGTGACTCTCCGGATCATGCTCAGGACTTGCTCTGATGTGGTCTTGATTTTGTTGACGGCTGCGTGCGCCTTACCGTCGCTACGCAACAGCAGGCCCAGTATCCGGATCTGCTGCGTTGGTTTGATCTCTGTGCCGTCGATGGTGATGATTATGTTCACCGGCGGCTCTTTCTTTGGTCTTCGGGGCTGTACCATGAGCAGCTCCGATTTCTGTGGAGCGCAGCTCAGGCCGCAGGTCGTGGCATACTCGTGGATGGCCGTTGCCGCTCTCTGCAGGGCTTCCTCCGCCCAAGCATCGGACCCCGCACGGTTCGTCCACATCGTTATATCGTCGGCAAAGAACGTGTGGTCCACGCCCTCGATCTGATTGAGTAGTTTGGGCAGGGGCAGGAGTGCTAGGTTGAAAAGCAGAGGCGACAGGACAGACCCCTGTGGGGTACCCCTGTCTCCGAGCTCCACAGGCTCTCACCGTTCATTTTCTATACGGATAGTTGCTGTTATATTGGTTAGGAAATCTTTAATATAGCCGTAGGTCTTGCGGCCACACCCCGTCTTGCGCAGGTTCTCGAGCACGCTGGCGTGGGACACGTTGTCGAAGGCCCCCTTGAGGT
Organism: Dermacentor variabilis; assembly: GCF_050947875.1. Classification (NCBI taxonomy): domain Eukaryota; kingdom Metazoa; phylum Arthropoda; class Arachnida; order Ixodida; family Ixodidae; genus Dermacentor; species Dermacentor variabilis. The sequence continues at coordinate 177,258,381 of NC_134568.1, forward strand.
CCAAAGCCAGTATACTCCGGGGCGCGTGCCTCGTTGCTCTTTTAATCACTAGTTCGTGTAATTGGATCAGGACGTCTTGTGTGCTCTGGTGCTGGCGGAATCCATACATGGTCGCCGGCATCTGATTTGTCTCGTCCAGGTGTGCTTGAAGTCTTCTGAGAACCATGCGTTCCATGACCTTGCCCACACAGGACGTGAGCGAGATAGGGCGCATGTTCTCGATCGTCAGAGGTTTGCCGGGTTTAGGTATGAACCGTACCTCGGCCTCTTTCCATTCTGCGGGCAACTTCGAGCTTTCCCAGGTTCTGTTGATGTGACCCAGGAGCCCGCGTGCCGCCGCATCACTCATGTTATTGACCAGCTTGTATGTAATGGCGTCCATTCCGGGTGCGCTCGTCTTATTACTTTCGTCTATGGCTGTTAATAACTCCGTGATGGTGAACGGTCCATCCAATGCCGGATTTTCCGGTCCCCTGTACTCCTCCGGTATCGGAAATCGCCCTCTCTCCGTCTTGAGGTAGATCGCCTTGAGGTCTTCAATGAGCACTTGGCCGTAGCCATCGTAAGCGTTCAGAACTTTGGTGAGGCTGCGGTTGTTTGCGGTCTTGCTGCTCAACGGGTCGATCAGGTCTCTGAGCAGGCACCAGGTCTTGCGCGCCGACAGCTTTCCCTGCAGCCCGTCGCACTTACTCATCCAGTTCTCTCAGCACAGCTTGGTTGCGTATTCAGCGATCTGTTTGTTGAGGAGCGCGATGCGTTTGACGAGCTTCTTGTTTCGACGTTGACGCTTCCATCTTCACGTGAGCGAGTGCCGCGCCTCCCACATGTGTGCTAGTTTGGCGTCGACGAAGGGCGTTTCAATCGTTGTCAGAACTTCTTGAGTAAATCTGTCGAGCGCGATCTTTTGTTCTCGTACCCATTCTGCGTACGTTTGATGTCTTCCCTCCTCCGCGTTTTCTCCGGAGGTCTCGTTTTCTTCGTCCGTGTGCTTGCGCATTCGGTCCCAGTCGGTGATCCGGGCTTTGCCGAGGGCTGCCCAGAACCTTGGTCCCTTGATCGTTACACTTATGATGCTGTGGTCGGAGCCCAGGTCTACGTCTTCGTTCCGCCAGGCCACTTCTAGGGAGCCCGCCATCCACGACAGATCCGGGGTGGTGTCCCTGTTGACGCTGTTTCCCTTTCGGGTGACGACGCCCGGTTCATTAAGGAGCGCCATTTCTTGGTCCTCCATTGCCTTTGCTAGAGCCTTGCCTCGCTTAGATTGGTATGTGTAACCCCATGTAGTGTGAGGGGCGTTGAAGACGCCTAGGACCAGGAGCGGCCTGTTCCCCGCCAACCTCTTCGCCTGGCTCACTGTTGTTTCAAAGTCGTACTGCCTTTGTGACGGCCTGCAGTATGCGCTCATCACAAACAGGTTTCCGGCACTGCCAATCGTCCTTGTGTGAACTCGACCAGCGTGTGTTCGCAGCCCTTTTGCGCCGTGAGGTGCTGGGTGGCTGTTATGTTGGTGCGCACTAGTAACGCCGTCCCGCCTTCCGTCGGATCCGTGTAGGTCACGTAACCCGGGAGTCTGGATTTGCCATGTGTCTCTTGCAACGCGATCATATCCGGTTTCTGGTCGAGCCCATCTATGTGCAGTTGTAACTCGGCTTCCTTGGTGCGGATGCCCCTGCAATTCCACTGGTAAATGATCGTTGTTTCCCCTCCGCGGATTTGCTTTTTACTGTTCGGCGTCTGCGCCATCTTCCTTTGACGTTTTGATGAGACCGCGCCTGTACGCGATCCATTCCTTGACTTTATTGGCGCGTTCTTTCCTTAGCGCTGCGAACTTGTTCTTCACGGTTATCGTCGCTGTCTTCGCCGCCAGTCGTTCGTGCTTGACTGACAGGATCTTTATTTGACCCTCGAAGACCTCTAACCTGGCATTCATATTGCCGAGATTCTCGTTGATTTGATTGATGGCCGCAAGTATCGCTGCCAGTTTGCCCTCTTGCGGCGGTTGCCGTTGTTGATGCGACGTCCGCGGTGCCGCTGCTGCCGTCTTGCAGTCAGCGGTGGTTTCAGCGTCCATCGCTTCTTGAACATTCGATGCTTGTTGCATGGGCTGCGCCTCTCCTCTCCGCTCTTGGCGGGGCGAGAGGGGGTCCCTCCGCGGCACTTTGCGTTTCTCGTTGGCGTCCTCGGGCGCCGTGCTCGCTTTGGTTATTTTAGTCGCTGAGCTGCCGCTAGCTAGCGCATCTATTTTACTCATGAGTGCTGTCATCTGCACATTCTGTTCCTGAATCTGGGCGTTTTGCCTTTCGATCAGTCTTTTAAGTTCTGTACATTCGCCGCACTCTTGGCGTGTTGCGGCGTTTTGGTTAGAGGGGGGAGGTGGGGTAGGGTTAAGGGGTGGGAACTCTCTGTCGTTCCCTAGAGCGACGGAAGACCTGTTGGTCCAGCCTACCTTTTTCTCGGCGAGTATCCCTCGTTGGTTGGACTCGACCCGGGTTCTCGATCTGGTCCGGGACCTCGAACGGGATCCCCGGCGTCTTCCGCTCGAGCTACGACTGCCTCCTTTCCCCATCGTCTCCCAGCGGCGGCCGTCCTTGGAGCCAGCCGATGGCGCCTGGTCGGCCCCGTTCGGGCCATCCCGGGAACGGGATCTCGATCGTTGGCGGCTTTGCTGCCCTTGCGGGCCGGCGTTCTCGAACGGCTCCGCGAAGAGGTGCTGCGTTGCGGTCGGCCTGCAGGACCTCTTTCTTCTTGGCTGCTGTCATCGATGGCCCGGCGCCGCTCCCAGCGCCGGCGCCGCACCACGTACGGCGTCTTAAATTCTGCCTTACAGGCCCGGTCGGCGGTGAGATGCTTGCCGCCGCACAGGCCGCACTTGGGCACACACGCATGCTCTTTGTCCGGGTTGGCGATGCCGCACCCGCGGCAGATGCGATTTTGGGGATTGGGGCACACGTCCATTCGGTGTCCGACGCGGCCGCACTGGTAGCAGACGTCGATCTGCTTGCGGTGCAGTGAACATTCAACGAGCAGGTTCCCGTGACGCACGTAATTGGGAATCTTGGGTCCTTTGAAGGCGATCACCACGGACCTGGTCTTGCCAATCCGTTTCGCCTGCAACGCCGTCGGGTTGTGCTTGTGCACCACTAGGTCTTCAATTTCTTGGGCGGTGTCCTCTAGCGGGATGCCCCGTATCACTGCCCCGTATCACTCCATGAGGCGCCGATTCGTAAGTGCTCACCTCGTGGGACGTTCCTCGAATGTCGATGCGTTTCACCATGGCGTACTTGTCAGCGTGTTCCCTCTTCGAGGTACTCACGACGATTATGTTCTGTTGATGGTTTGGACAAATAATATCTTCTCTTGCTGCAACTGCATCGACTTGGGCCGCCTCAGTAATGGCTCGGCTGATTTCGACCCGGGCCACATCGCTCATTTGAAGCCCGCCACGTGCATGGCCGCATTACAATCTTCACGTCTTCGCGCGGGAGGTCTGGCATTCTCGCGCCCTTGAGCAGCTTGCCCTTGTTTACTCGCTTCATCCTGTGACGAAGGCTCTAGTAGGTGGTGCCATCGATGCCATCGCCACGTCTGTTGCTGACGTCAACTGCGGCTTCGGCGCCATCTAGGCTTGCGTGGCTCATTTGCTTCAACTTCTCGCCGGCGGTATTCCACCCCCCCCTCGGCTCTCGTGACCTGATCCGGCGAAATTTCTTCGCCATCAACCTCAATTCTCATAGCGGTCGACATATTGGGTCACTGTCCGCTTGCCAAATTAGCGATTGGTCGGTAATTGGCTGCGGCCCGATGCGGCCTGAGAGTAGGCCTACCGCTTCCCTCGGCCGAAGTCGAGGCCGGTGGGCGCTCTTCGTGGGTCACAAAATCGGCTCTAATTACCGAAGAAATGGACGCCTACCTCGGAATTGGGCATCCCGGCGGTGCACGTAGGTTCATACATCCGATCGATGCACTTTCATGAAGATCTGAGTTGAATAATCGGCGCAATTAGTGAAAATTCAGAAAGCTGACGTGGAACACGTTCATTTCGCAACGCAATGGCTCATACCTCCTGAGAAAGGTAGACAGTTCGTTATTATTAGCTTCAAAGTTGGCTTTGCTGTAATTGCGAAGGGACTTTTTGACTCTCCGATTTATTGACTGACAATATTTCACTTCAAGACAGAGCGCTAAATGATCGCTAATACCTGGCAGATACGATACATGAGAGGCCATATCAGGATATTTCGTTAGTATAAGGTCATGCATATTTGCCGTGTTGTGCGATAGCCTAGTAGGTTGTGAAACAAGCTGATAAAGAGAAAATACTGAGTAAAGATTGATAAAGTCAAAGCTTTCTGATGAAAACGGTTTCAAAGTCGGGGGATCAGAAGACGAGGAAATGTAGGGAAAGTTGAAGTCTCCCAGGAGAAAAATGAAAGCGTTAGGATGACGTGCAATAATGGTATCAATGGCATCATGTAAATGGGCAGCAAAATTTGAGCAATTATTGGGCGGACGATAGCAAGCCCCAAACACAAAGCTTTTATGGCATATAAGCGCGCGCCCAAACAGTTTCTAGATTAGTTTGAACAGGAATATAGGAAGACGGAACATCTCGCAAGATAGCCAACATAACGCCGCCTCCTACACGAGATTCACGGTCACAGCGATAAATGCTGAAGCTAGGTGCCTCATGAAATATTTCGTTGTCAGTAATGTTTGGGTGAAGCCAGGTTTCAGTGAGCGCAATAATAGCCGAATTGCGCGTGTCAACAACTGATGCAAGTGACTCGCGTTTATTAAGTATGCTTCTGACATTTGCCAACAGTACAGACACACTGGGTGCCGGCAACAAATCACCACGTCCCCTCGCGCTTACCTATGGTGGCGTTTCGCCACTCAAGTTTGGCGCTGAAGGTCGCGACACACTGCTAGATGAATCACCGGAAATGGGCAGGTTTAGCTCTTTAATGCTGCTGCCGGCTGCACCGTACATATAGCGTTTATTGTGAACAATGAGCTTGTTGTTCCGCAGCTGGAAGTTCGGTGACCCGAGTAATCCTTTAGCGAAATCAACCAGCTTTCTTCCAGCATGGCGAGTGGCGGCGGAAAAGTCTTCGGCAACAGACATTCTATTCTTTTTGAATTTTTCCCGTAATGGCAGCACATTTTCTCTGGTTTTAAAAGAAGCAAACTTTATAATAACAGGCCGACATTTTGATGCTGTGAAACTGCCTAAACGGTGTGCGTGTTCGATCTCGGGTTCTGAAATGCTACTGCTCATCGTGGTGGACAACACGGCGAGCGCTTCCTGCTGGGTTTGTTGCCATGTTTCACGTGTGTCAGGAATACCATGTATAATCAAGTTTCCGCGTCTGGACTAATCTTCTAGATCGTCTATGCGATTCTGTATTGAAGCTTGCTGTGACGACAGGCGCGTGGCAGTATCCTGCACGGCAGCTATGTGAAGACTCAAGGAGCTAGAGTCGTTGGTTTTACGCTCTAGAGTTTCAATGCGGGTAAGCATGTCACTGAGCCTAGTTTCTAATGTTTCTTGGTTAGACTTGATTGTCTCTTAATATCGACTATTGCAGTCGCTTGACCCAATGAAAACTCTTTTGATAGTTATTTGATGCTGTCATTTGTCTTTTTCAGCATCTGCATCATGGCACCTATCTGCGCTTGCTCCGAATCGCTTTCGGTTAGAGTAGATCGAGTGCGGGCTGGACCAGAGTTAGTCACAATGTCACCACAGCAGAGCAGCAATTTATGATGATGGTAAAATGACAGCGTGACCACTACGGTATGAAACAGTGGTGTGGCGACAACAGTGCGACGAGAGTGAGATGATGAAGTTGGAATGGCCACAATCTAACGTAATATTATAATGTAATAACTGGAACGACCTAAATGAAGTGGGGACGATGGTGAAACGACAACGTGACAACGATGGCATGACGACATATGACGACGCTGCATTGCGAGAGTCGGATGTTAAACTTACAAGGATGACGATGAAACGACCGCGACGACCTTATGCCGATGGTATGAAAGCGAATTCATGTCGACGACTGCATAACGACGATGCAGCGACGACGATGGCATGACAACATGGGGATAATGGGATGATGACGATGGCGTGACAATGACTGTATCAAAAAACCTGTATGACGACGATGGCGTGACGAAGACGGTCTGACAACGGAGGCATGATAGCGACTATCTGACGATGACGACACGACAATGGTATTTTAACCACGATTGAATGACGACAGTATGATTGCAACACAATGGCAAATAAAGAATAACGTCGATGGAACGACGAAGACATATGATGTCGACGGTATGACGACACCAATGGGATAACATTACTGAAGTGACGATAATAATGAAACGACAGCGGGACGACGATGGCGTGATGACGAGGGCATGACCTGAGTCGGTTGGCAAAGCTGGAATGACGAAGATGCAACGGCATCACGACCCCGAACACATACTAGCTAATGTAACTATGTATTATCGGCTGCGCAGTTTTTATGCCTGTGTAATGCCTGGACGAAAGTAGTGCATCAGTGATGACATTGTCGGAGGAGGAGTAAGATGCTCATACGTAGGTTGCCTCGATAATACCGCTTCTCGCCGTTTAGCATGGTGGTTAGTTTATTGTTGTGGTACAAACGCCGTATAGACGCTCAAACGGTGCAATCTTTCGTCGAGCGCGCGTAAAGGTGGAACGCTGCCCTTGCTCAGCTGACGAACTCCGTTTGAAGTGAGATATGCCTTGCCGCAGATGTTTGTTTTAGTTTGTTTGCTTTTAGCATGTTATTATAGGGCAAAAAGGAAATGAGCAGCAGTAACCATTTACAAAATGAGAAAATATTATGAAGAAAAACGACTTACCTTATAAAGGCGAGATCAATGTTTAATATTTAGGAAGCACGAAATCCACTTAAAGTAAGAGAAAATGTCAGTAAGGTATGAAGCACGGAACTCACTGAGCGTAAACCCTTCAGTAATCGAATTTGGAAAGCCTTACAAGTCAACAGCAAAAGAAAGGAAAAAGAACTGGAGAAAAATGCAGCGCCCTAAGGCTCACTGTTACGTTGGGCGGAAACCCGACAAGATGATTTCAAAAGAGAATAGCTCGGCGTGCGTGAGCTGTATGCTTAAGAAAGACCTGCAGGATCTGTGTTTGTGAGTAACGGCCAGTGCGACAAGCAATAAGTGCAATTATACATGAGCAATGACAAGAAAATAACAAAAGTTGTCATTAACGCGATAGTCAACTCATACTTTACCGATGCAGAGAAAAAAAAACAATATAGACTAGGTGTTATTAACGAAAAAAGAAGGTAAACTGGCTGGTTTCTTGGATATCGCTTAAGAAATCTGAAATGCGGCAGAGCGGGTGGTTACAATCCTGAATGTTGATTCAGTAGAGGTACTAGCAATCATGGAGTCCGTCCATGATTGCTAGATTTATAATTGCAAGTAACAGCCACAACGGCAAACAATAAATATAACTATGCATGAACAATGACAAGGAAACGGCAAAAGTTGTCATTAACGAGATAGTGAACTCTTACATTTGGCCTTTGCAGAGACAACAAAATATATAGGTGGTGGTCGTGTTGGTGGTGGTGGTGTAGCAACAGTCGGGTTCAACCTGGCGATCAAGGCCGGCAATAGCTCCGCCCAAGCGTCTCTTATAACATCACCGCGGTGTTTCACCACGTGTCCATCAGACCGTTCTCTCTTAATAAGCCGATAAGGAGACGTGAAGTTTCTTTGCGGTCTATAACTGGTTTTTCGGGGAACACAAGGTGTTGCAGGCACGTATATGTAAGGTCTTTTGTTGCAGATTTTTCAGGAGAGCATTCCTTTCGTCTGGGAATTTCGGGCATGACCACAGAAAGCGTTCAATGTCTCCTGTGTCTTCGCGTGTCGTAGAGTTCGGAGAATCGGTGCGTCCCGTCTTAAATAACCATGCTGATGTACAAGCAGATCCTGTCCTTATTCGATATAGAAGTGAGGGCTCCTCTCGACGAAATCGCTTGGTTATGCATAGCATATGTGGTGCAACCGAAAGTGACCAATAGTGGTTTCGAATGTCAGATTTCTTGACTTGATTGCTCATTGGGCCCTTGACTTTGGGAGGATTATAGAGCGCTGCGTTTGCAAGAGCATCAGGTTTTCGTTGCACCAATGCCAATGTTAGAGGGAATCCACTGAAACTTTACCGGGAAGCCTTTGTTGCCGAGCTCTTTCACGAAGGCTAGTGATTTGCGTGGGAACTTGATGGACGGGAGACCACGGTAGAGTTGTTGCAACGTGGCCTTTGAGTCCGTAAGGAGGACCACATTTCGTGGAGGCAATGTCTTTAGTTTTCGCAGAGCACCAGCTAGTGCCATGCCTTCAAAGACTGTAGACGAAGCTATACAGTCCAGACAGCCAGACCACGCATCTCTCAGAGAGGGTACTATAAAGAATGCAGCTGCTCAGCGATCTTCGTCTACTTTGACAGAGCCATCTGTGTATGCTTGAAGGTGATTCGAGTAAGTCGTGTTCAAATGTTCCAGAACTAGTGACTTGGCTTCTGCAACTGGAATGCAGCTGCTCTTTGCAGTCGTGGTACACTTACGTTGCATGTTATATCCTCGAATGTCCAGGGTGGGTCTACCTTTTCCCTCTGTCTCGAGCAGCGTAATCCTATGACGCGAAGCGTCTTCAGTGCTGCATAAAAATGTGAACGCGGCCTGTTACCTACACGTCTTATGAGGGTTCTGCCGGGCGAAGACTCACTGAGACGTAGTAGTTGGTTCATGACAGTCTGTGAGGCCAGAAGTCACAGAGGTCGTGTCTCAGCTTCATAGAGTACTTTTTGTTCGATGCCGGCTGAGGGACTTCCAAGCACAGCCGAAGACCTTTACTGTGTATGCTTTCTAAGCGCTCGTATTGCCTATCTGAGGATCACATCAGAGGTAGCTGGTATAGGATCTGAGTTGTAACCAACGTTGTATGCTGCGTTGCATCAACGTCGGGTGGTTGCCCCAGCGTATGGCAGCGACTCGCTTGAACACATGAAACCTCTGTGACGATGACGCCACAACGTGGTCAACAGCGCGGCGCTAGAGTAGCTCGTGGTTCAAGATAATGCCAAGAATTCGAACGTTGATGACTTGTCGAATCTGGTGCCCGTTCAAATTCAGCTTCAAGCGTGTAGACTATCCTTTAATTCTAGAGAATAGTATGAGTGATGATTTCTCTGCTGACAGTGATAAGCCAAACGTTGTCAAGTGGCCTTGTATAGAATTTACTGCTCCCTGCGCTACTCGTGCAAGGCGACGATGCTGGTAGCCGAAGACCCATATGCAGATATCATCGGCATATATAGACATCCTCGCGAGTGTTCGACTGTTTAGTATTCTTTGGAGAATACTCATGGCGATCTTAAATAATGCAGAAGATAAAACACTCCCCTGTGGTACGCCACGACAAATACTAATTTCATCGCTCAAAGTGTCGCCAACACGAACTCTGATGCGGCGATCATTGAGAAACGTATGTACGAAGTGCAAGGGTTTACCCGTGACGCCTTTTGCTCGTAACTGGCTGATGATGGCTGTTTGAGACAAGTAGTCGTAAGCCTTGGAGACAGCCATAAAAACAGCAAGTGTCGACTGGCCGTCTGCATTGTAATGTTCTATGTAACCTAACAGGTCCAGCACATTGTCTTGAGCACTTAAAGGCTCCCGAAACGCAGTCATGCACGACAGTAGTTTTCGACCCTGCTCGACGTACCAAGTTAGTCTTGTGCACTTCATCTTCTCAATTAGCTTCACTGCACAGGAGGACAGCGATACCGGTCTGCACGAGTCCAGAGCAGCCGGATTTTTTGCAGGCTTCAGAACTGGTACCACCCCTGCCACCTTCCATAAATCAAGGATAGCCCCTCTGGCCCACGCTTCGTTAAAAAATTTCACCAGATTACGTCGTCTCTCAACCGGTAGGTTAGTCAGCATCTGATTGTTGATAAGGTCAGGTCCCACCACAAAGCGACGTCGGAGGCTGCTCATAGCTAGTTCTAACTCTCTCAGTGTGAAAGCAGCATCCATGAGACACGACGATAGCGGTGGAGGTGGGTTGGTTGTACCTGCTGACCTGCCGGAAGAGTATACTTGAGCAAATACATTCGCACGACAAGCAAGCGACATGTCTAACTTCAATGCTAGGGTTTCAAATGGCTTGATTAGTCGAACCTTTCCAGCAAGGTTATAACCGACCCACCATATCCCAGGTACTGGCGTGAAGACCGAGAGGCTTGCACAAAATCCTGCCCATTGATCTCTTCTTAGTTTCCTTGTGTAACGGCGATTCACTGCAATAATTCTGTTATACGTTGTCTTCATTGGTGGGTCGCCCTTCGTCCTCATCAGCCTTCGTTCTGCTCTTCTACGGGCAGCGCATAGATTTTTCAACACTAAGTCCGGTGCAGGAAAGTGGTCCGGTAGCTTCAGCTCAGCGATAATTAATCCCTTACTATGCAACACATCCGCGAATAGGTCACCAGAAGATTCGCTTAGACCGTCCCTGTACGTATCCCAATGCGTCACAGAGCAGGATATTCGGGCGGTGGTTCGAAATCCAGAAATGTTGAAGAAGACAGAAAAATGGTCGCTGCCCATTCTATCTTTACTCGTCGTTGATGATGCAAGAATGCCCGCTGAGTGTAATGTCAAATCAATGACACTGTAACAGGCCGGTTGTAGGAAAAACGTTGGTTGTCTGTCATTCGCCACACAGAGTACCTTAGTATCTAAGTCACTGGCAGTTTTTTTCCCACGAACATCAATCACCTTTACACCCTAGAGAGTATGGTGCGCGTTAAAGTCCCTGCACATAATCATCAGAGCAGTGCAGCGGCCTCAGAGGTATCTTATTTCTCCCAGCGAGACCTTCTGACGAGAGTTCACACGTACGGAGGCTTCGGTTTCCCAACCGCACTTGCACAGAAGTGGCCTCCAAAGCACAGCTGCAGATGTCTTGAATAGGATAAAATGTGGTATCTCACGTCTGACATAACATGGCGCGTCCGTTCGGAAATCACGGAATACTTTAGTTTCCATGTGCGACATAACCAGCAATTGATCTGGAACTTGGAAGGGCAGCCTGGGACAGGGCCAATATTGGCACAGGCATGTAACGTAAGCAAAAAGACAGTTCAGGTAAATGACACACAAGACACGCACAGATATATAGATAATAAAAAATAGAAAAATATAAATTAGGTGTTATTATCGAAAAAAGAAGGGAAACTGGCTGATTTCTTGAATGCCGCTTAAGAAATCTGAAATACAGCAGTGTGGGTAGTTAAAAGCGTCGCGTTTCCAATAAGAAACATCTACAAAGCCAGGGTCGTTAATAAGCACTCGGTACCGCTCTTGCAATTCAACGCCGGTGGAGCTTTACCCTGTGTTTCACTTCACCCTGCTTAACTAAGACCATCAGGCAATTGAACGCACATATATACATACTGTGTTCCTGGGGTGGTGGTGCGTGAACCCTCGCTTGGCTTATACCAGCGGAAGATGGGCACGTTCGTTTCGGTAACCCGCACCGCAGGAAAAGGGCACTTTGTAACTACGCTCAATACTTTTGCACAGGAGCGGAAGCTATGAGGCGTGATATAACGCACTAGACTGTACTCACGGCTGATCAGAAGGCGCTATGACAAAGGTGAACACGTGGCGTAGGGACACGTGTCCCGACCCAACGTCCATTTACTTAGAAGCCTTCACGCCCACTATTTGTGGTGCAGTTACGTACACCGAAACGGCCGGTAAATTAGCGAGTGAGAAACGAAACTCCGATCAACCTAGAGCCTGCAAACACAAAACAAGGCGGCAGAAAACGTATGCGGATCCCATGCACTGGGATAATTGATTTAAGCTAAGCTTTCTTTGATGTTTGCGAAGGACGCTGTTATGGTTTAACAACCATTTGCATATAAAATATAACGTATAAAGCACACGACGAAGTTGCATACGCTTTCATCGGGAAACACCTCGCTCGACGTGAAAATGTGGTGCTGCAACACAGCAGACACGTCCAACAGAAACTAGAAACTGTGGCACGCACTGTACACGGGACCAAACTCTCCCAGCACGAAGTGTTTCTCACAGTACTTCTTTAGACCCGTAGCCCTTCCCCCACCCCTCGAGATGGTCCGATTCAGCTGATGCCTCCTTACCGAGTGTCACCGGCCGGCTTCGCGTTTACGAACAAGTGTGCGTTCGGGTTTCAAGCCATTCTTCGTCACGTTTCGGTGCTCCAGCGCTTCGCATTTCTCAGCGGAATCTTTGCCACACTCTTCGGTGCTCATCGCCGGGACTCGACGGTGTTCCATTTCCTGTTTACGAGCCAGCACGCGCTCGCATTCTAAACCACGTTTCTCTTCGTACCGATGGCATTCATGCTTCGCTCAATGGTTCTTCAGATGTCTCCTCCGCGGACTGTAGTCACTTCAGCCCCATTTTGTTTGCGTTGGAGCTCGAGTATATGCTGAGTGTATAACGCCCCTGGCTGCCCCGGGCTACCTCGGTTTGTGATATTTGTGGGACCAGTTCATCGTGCAAGACAGCAGCCAGCCGCCGCAAAGTGGGGAGAAGAGGCAGACAAAAAAAAATCGCCTTAAAAGCAAGCATGATTCGGTGTCTGTCAGAGGCCGAAGCTTGTAAAAAAAATTAACAGGTGGTGCGCTACTTCTCTGCGCACATACGCGTGACGGCCGCTATATAACGCCACTGCGATCCGTGCCGCTTTCTCCTGCCACGGCCTCCGGTACGTGAGCGCCACTTTCGCCTGCCCCCGTCGCAGAGGCACTCCAGTAGCCTGAACTCAGGTAACAACGCAACGTGTCCAGATCTGCAGTGACTCAAGCAAGTAGAACACCTGCAGCCGCGAGGCAGTATACTTTTGTATATGGCTAAATAAAAGTTTTCAGAAAGACATATAGCAACGGTCAAGACGCGCATTGGTGAATGGACCCACACAGAACGCATTCATATTCTCGGTTTCGAAGTCGACAATTCAGCGACCATTTCGTAACGCGCCTCTAAACAAGTTCTTTCGTCGTTCGCTGGCTTCATTTAAAGATCGCCACAAAGGAAGTCAGTGTAACTCTTCAACGACTACTTTTGCATGATGATGTAACTGACAGCGAAAGCAAAGAAGCCCTCATTAATCAAGCGCTCTCAAGGCAGCCAACAATGTGAGCCCCGGTGAACCATCAACTTCCTAAAGAGAAAATTCGTTGCCGCTTTCGTTCGCTTTGGAAACTACCGCGTCAGTCCGGTGTTGTAAACGGATTTAGCCGCCTGGAAGTCGCCCTCCTATACAGAGCAGGAATGCGATCGGCCTATAGACTGCATGGATGTTTTGTGTTTCTTTTAGTGCGCAGCACTTTTTTGAAGGAAACTGTCATATCCACGTCCCTGCTTTGTTGATGATCGGCTTACATGGCTAGGCGGGCATTACCTGGGAAAGATTCTTCAACAATAATTTTGCTAACGAACTAAAATCTGCTCATTAATTTTTTTTATTTGTCGCTTTGAATGATACACATGACGTATTACTGAAGTTACCTTTATCACAGCTCCGTTTTTTTTTTTCAGATTACGGGATATGGTCGGCAACATTAAGAAAAAGAAATGTCTTCTTGCTCATCTAATACGTCGGTCTCGCTTATAAACCAATTTCGTGAAGTTTACCAGCAAAATTGTTTTAAAATATTGGCTGGAAACATCGCAAAATCAGCTACGAACACTGTGTCAAAAAAGGAGCCATGTAGCCGGGCACTTTAGAGGCAAGTTGTAAATATGAATAGTAGTTCGTCACGTTAGACGGCTACTTGGTGGCGGTACTTATGGCGTTGTCACGGCACTCAAAAGCCGTGCGTATGTAAGTCCCTAAACACGAGAGTCGGAGCGCGGCATTTCTACAACATTTGCATCTGCCGTTCTCCCTCTGCGGACAGCGGAGCCGTCTGCCGACTACACCGCCTTGGTTCAATGCGTCGAAGCTCGTAACGGCTACACGATGGAAACGCTTCCTCTTTCCACTTCCGCCAGCAGCACAGCCGCAATAGCTCATCGGCTCGCGCATCGCAGATCATTGTTTTCGTTTACCAACGCTCCTCGGCGTGCTTCGATGCGAGAATTAGCATTAGCGAAGAACATGTTCATAAATGCGCTACGACACTTTATTAACGGCTCACAGATGAAGTGGCTGCGTCACGGGTGAGGCGCATATGCTGTGCAGGAAAGCGAGTCTTGCTTGTGTGGAGTGAAGGCGGGTACTATGCAGCCATTGCATACATATATCGATGTACAGGTTGTTTGAAATTAAGCTTTATGGTTTTCCTAAAATTAGGCACTGGGAGGCACGTGATGGCCACGTGTGCAAATAAGTTATGTGGCCAGGAGGGCACAAAGTGAGATAACAATTATTGCTGTCAGCAGCCCAATTAACTACAATTGAATAATTAACTTTTTGTTGACTGCAGTAAGTGGGTATGTTTGTATTGAAAAGTTAGAGGCGGTCGTGTTTCTACACACTATCAGTTGGAAGAATTCTAGCGTGTCTGTGCTCCGAGATATCCGACTCCAAATTTTAATTGTCGTTCGCATGATTACGCATGCGAACGACACGACACATGATTACGCAGGATCGGCGCAAAGCTTCTACCTGATGTGACGCGGCTGTTGCGTGCGGCGTTTAGTCTGACAACGTGGCGGAGGCATAGGGAAAGATGATAAATGTCGCCCTTCCCCTCTCCATAGTCCTTGCAATCTTTGGCGGCGCCCACAAATAACCAATCAGACGACGTAATAAGTGCAAGCGGAGTGTCTTTAGCTTGCTAAGATGTGCGGCACTTCGCTGGAATGGGCAGCGCTCACGGCGAAAGACGTATTCGCATCTTTCCCCCGGCATCTTCCAGTTCTTTCGTCACACCCGGTACTCAAGCATCTAGAACAACCCAGAGAGAGAGAGAGAGAGAGAGAGAGAGAGAGAGAGATTTGTTTTCGCGGAAATTTCGCTGTATACAAAGTGACGCGCAAGTGGCGACAAGCTTTAAGACAAACAAAAAAGAAACTGGGCTTCCAAATTGCTCCACTAAAGAAACTGCCTGGATTATTTCACAATCCTGCAAAGTAATTAGCAACTCCAGTCTCATTTACTTCATCGCCTTTTCTTTCATTCCACACACGGCTGCACACAAGGAAAATTGCTTCGTTTGTTAAAAGCAGCGTCGAATTTGTACTCGGCAGAAAATCGGGAGACACTCGAACTAAGCGGCACAAAATCAGATGTAAACAGTCTTGCAATACAATCAAGGTGTGGGAAACGAAAAAGCAAAGCCATGGCGAAGCGCTAGAAAGGGGCTTGGTACGTATAAAAGGAGCAGGGAACAGAATTCAAAGCGTTCGAATGCGATCGTCCGAAGCATGACGCGAGCTGAAAGGCAAGCAGCCACTCGATTAAAAAAAATACAGATGTCATGAGCGCGCTGACACTGATGAACGCACGCTCTGCGAAGCCGGCCGTTCAGAAGAGGGGCAGACCTGAATTCAAGTGGCCCCCTTCCTCATATCTTGAAAAGCCTTGTCGAAGCGCCGCCGAGTTTTCTTTTCAGGGTGTGTCACGCCAATACCTGTGATCCTTTACACTATTGCGCCTCAGAAATATTGCGGTCTTTCAGTATTCGTATCAAATGAAGTCCCACTACTACAGAATGTTTACCGCGCTGAGCCAGTTGGGTGACCAGGCCACCATAGCCACCATATCGATAGCCACCGTATCGACGTCGGGCTCAGTGCGAACACCCGATCAACATAAGTCAACGAGTGACAAAACTCGCCATCTGAACCCGTCCTCCAGCACTGACCTCCGAGCAGCGGGATTACGTAAAAGGGCACGCCGTGACCCCTGGCCAGCCCTGTAGCATAGTTCTGATATAGTTGTCGGCCAACGCTTCACAGACTCACTCTCGGTTAGCAGGAGGAGGAGGAGAAATAGACGGAAAGACAGGGAGGTTAGCCATTTCTCAGACCGGCTACCTACCATATACTGGGGAAAAGGCGTAAGGGGAATAAAAGATAAGAGAATATAGATGTTATAAAGAAAGGAAAGAAGGAAGGAAGAGCAGCAATACAAGACAAAAAAAGAAAGGAGAATACGACACTGCTTAAAGTCAGTCTCTAAGACCAGTCCTCCACTCGAAGCGCAACAACGCTTTCAAAACCTTCGGTGCTGAGGACGGTCTTGGCCAGTGTCAAAGGACCTTTTCCTCCGACGACGGGCGTTTGTCAAGACTAAGTAGCACTCTTTAAAGTTCTTTCCTGAGTGTACAGAAGCAGGGACACTCATAGACAAGGTTGGCAGTTGTTTCCTCGCAGCTACAGTTATTGCATGTAGGGCTGTTGGCCATTACTATCCGAAATGAATACGCATTCGTGAAGGCCACGCCAAGCCACGAGCGGCATAGAAGCGTCTCTTCAGCTCTACGTAGACCTGACGGAAGACGGAGCCGTAGATTCAGATCCAATTTGTGCAGACGAGCGTTGGTAAATTCCGTCGAGTTTCACTCTGCAAGTGTAAGTTCACGTGCGAGCGAACGAAGCCATGTAGCTGCGTCTGTTCTGGATAACGGTATAGCTTCACAGTGGGGACCATCATGAGCTGATCGGGCGGCCTTATCTGCCCGGTGATTTCCGTAGATAACCCAATGGCCCGGTATGCACTGATATGCTATGTTGTGTTTTTTTCTCTATTTCGGGGTGGTGAAAAAGTCTTACGTCAGTGACAAATTTTTCATTCAGTCCATTGCGAAATCGCGACCTAATGCACTGGAGTGTGGCCTTGCAGTCAGAGAAGATTGACCATGCTTGTGACTGTTCTTCAATTACTAACTCGAGAATAGCACGGAGGGCGGCGAGTTCTGCAGCTGTCGATGATGTAAAATGCGATGTCTTGAATTTTATGCTGATGGACTTCGCGGAAATAAGCACTGCTCTAGCTGAGTTTGCAGAAAAAACTGAACAATCCGCGTAAATGTGAAGGTGTGCCCTGTGTTTCTCATGCAGGAGCAGTAGTGTGGCTTGCTGTAAGGCTAAAAATGACGACTGTGTTTTCTTTTGGATTCCAGGAATGGTTAGGAGGGCTTCGAGGGGATGTAGGCACCACAGCGGTAATGGTGGTCTTGCTGCAGGCGTGAAGTTCGAGAAAAGCGCTGCACGATGCGAAGCAATAATATCGCTGAATGCAGAGTGGGGCCTAGAAGCAGGAAGTGAGGCGAAGTCGTGGGATGGGGGGGGGGGGGGTATCCGTGCGAAATGCCTGATGTGCGTTCTTATGGCATCGACAAGAAAATATATTGCGATTCGGTGATCAGGCGCGATGACCACAGTGGCTGCTGAAGATGCAGATATCGGAAGGCCAAGGCATATTCTCAGTGCTTGAGCTTGAACCGACTGGAGGACGTGTATGTTTGTTTTTCGGGTCCTTCCCAGCATAGATAAGCTGTAGCGCATGAAACCGAGGAAAAGGACAGTATAATGTTGAAGCCTCTCTCGTACAGATGCACCTTACGATTTTCCCCCAAGAAATCTCAGCACATGGGTCATTATGGTGAGTTTATTTTTCATGTAGGCAATATGAGGGCTCCAAGACAGGTCGAGATCTATTACTACTCCTAGAAAGTGGTGGGTCTTCTCATAACTAATAGCCTGTCCGTTAATGTCAATGACGTATGGGCCCATCGCCTTGCGCGTGAAGGCAACCAGTGAGCACTTCTCAGAGGACATCTCTAATCCCCGACCTTGAAGGTAGTTTGACGTCAGTGTAGCTGCTCTCTAAAGCCTCGCACGTATGTGTAGACGCGTCACCCCTGATGCCCAGATGCAGATGTCATCTGCGTATATTGACAGATGCACGGACTATGGAAATACATCAACAAGGGCGACGAGCGCAAGGTTAAAGAGAGTGGGGCTCAGGACTCCATTCTGCGGCACACCGCGACAAGTACAGTGGTGCGTTGTTGTAGAATTATCTCTACAAAGCAGGTTCTGCCCTCCAAATAACTGTAAATTCATTAGTAGACACGCCCCCCCCCCAGTCCAATGTTCCCCAAGTCGTCTAGAATAGCTTCATGCGATGCATTGTCGTATGCGTCCAAGAACATCGCCGCAGAAAATCTCTTTAGGCTTTTCTGTTGCCGTACAGACGAGACAAGGTCAATCACATTATCTATAGAGGACCGTTCATGACGAAAGCCGGCCATAGCATCAGGCTATATCTCGTTATGCTCCAGGTACCACTCTGGTCAAGTCAGTACCATTTTCTCCATTACCTTTTTAATACAGCTGGCTAGTGCGATGGGGCGATAGGATGCCAAGTCCAGGGGAGATTTGGCTGATTTGAGTAGAGGAACGAGGCGACTGGACTACCACGAAGGAGGAACCAAATCCTTGCACCACGAGTCGTTGTACACGGTTATAAGGACACGCCGAGCTGCTTGACCGAGGTTACACAGGGTCGTGTAGGTGACACCGTCAAGTCCAGGTGATGAGGACTGCATGATGGTCTACAGAGAACAGATTGTCCATCCGGGAATCTCGTGACAATGGTGCGTTTCCTAGATTACTCGCGGTGACCGCGGACCCCTTATAGGCAACCCTAGCGCAGAAGTCTTCTGCTGCTTCAATTTCGCGACGATCTTGGTGGAGAGCAAGGTACTTGAAGGGGCGATTTTTATGTGGCAATGTTCGTAGGCCATGGACAATTCTCCATATTTGAGATAGAGGCTTGTGTGAATCAAGCGACTGGCATGAAGATTTCCATCTTAGAGACTGGAGTACGTTGATTCGGCAAGAAATTTTCTTCTGCAGCCGTCTCGCCTCCCTGAAATCGTAGATGGATTTCGTGCACCAATAACGGCGTTCGTCACGACGACGGTTTGCCTTGAGGCCGCTCCAATTCGGCTTCATATTCGCAAAACTGTGATAAATGTGTAAAATTAGAGGCAGAGCTTTGAGTAGTAGCTTTGATTATGCCTTCTAGGTTTTCAAGAGAACGTTCATTTTTCTGACACCGCTTCTCTGTAAGTGACCTGTACTTTGAGCAGTAGATGTGTGAAGAAACGGTGATGTGTGACTTGCCTAGGTCCTCGATCTTCATATAGGTGGGAATATGGTCAGTTCCATGGGTTTCGTTATCCGCAAGTCACTGCACGCGTAACACAAACGTCAAGTCGAGGTAGCTGCTATATATCAGTCCCCGTAAAAACGTAGGACTGTCGTCATTCACACAATACAGTTCATGATCTGACTTAAAGGAGAAAACTCGTCTTCCCAACGATCCATCTTCTGGCTTCCCCATAGTGGGTGATGAACGTTGAAATCGCCGGCAATAATCCACGGCCCACGTGCCCCTGATATTACAGTGCTTAATCTCGCCGTGTCAAAACGTCTTCAAGGTGAAATATAGCGTGAAAGTGAGGTCATGGCGTTTCGAGTCAGGCACAGTCGATTAAAGCTATACTTGGGCCTATGACGTCCATATTTGTCATATGTATGGTGACGCTAAATGTTCGCAGCTCTAAACGAAGGCTCAGGCACACGCTACAAACACTACGACGTAGTGACTGTGCACGCCACAGTCGAAAAGCGCCGGCACAGCTTTCCGTCGGTCGAAAGTAATGGTCGAACAACCAACATAGTGCGTGCCACTTGCGCTATTGCTTTTCACAGGCTAGTGATGACAGCCAGCCCGTGCGGCACGTTTCAAACGGAGTGAAGTGTCGCACGTCTGTCTCGCTAATCGGGAGACCGCGAGAAGCAGCGCGTGGGTGACGCGTGGGTACGAATGACAGCAGCCGCCGCAGACAGACCTCCGCTGATGCAGCGCTTTGTTTCCATACAGACGGCGCGCGCTACTCTGACGCCGTATCGTAGCCATCGTCGCCGCACAGCCCGTCTTGCGCGGCAGTAGACTTTTCTTCTCACGCTTTCGTACGACGAGAGTGGCTTTTCGTCGCGAAGAAGCCATGCCACCAGTGTCAGCGGCGACAATACCCAAGGAAGCTTCACATCGAAACTTACTCGTAGCCGCTCACTATCGCCCCTTGCAGGAGCAGTGACCCCTAGTCAGGGTCAAAACAGCACTGCAGGGACATTATCGAAATTTTCTGCGGCGATACGACCGGCCACAATGAGCCGCCCCCCAAATACGTGGGAGCATGGAGCGATTACAGTGAGGTCATCTGCGGCGGCCACAGGAGCACTTCATTCTCGATTGCGTTGTTCGATGCACTCGTTAAAGAGCGCCATCATCTGCAAACAACGAACACCATGAGAAGTAAAGGCGACAGCGAACCCTCTTGATTGAACGCATAATTGCAGTCCGCATGCGGAGAATAATAAGCCTTGCAATCAAGAGGGAATCGATCGAAGCTGCGGTACCAAAGCGGCCCTCACCCATCCGTGCTCAGGGCGGCCAAATCTCATCGCGCGCCCCGAAAGGCTACCCATTGCAGAGCTTCTTATCGCTGCTGGTCAAGCGTCGTGCCTCAGCTCGTAGCCGTTGCGAAGACGACGCACTCCTCTGATGGCTTCATCAGCTCACGCGCGCGCCCGCGCGACGCGCCATAATCGCTACGCCCAGCGACGCGTGCATGCAAGAACAACGCCTGGCAGCGTTCGCTGCGTCGAGCGGAAGCAGCTGCCTTTGCCAATCGACCACCAAATGAACAGTGTTTTTGACCTTCGTTTTATGGTCAGTCACCGTCGGAGTTACCCCGGGAAGTCGACTGACGCCTGACGTCATCGTCGAGACAGCACGGACGGCCACCTCAGTTGTCGCCCTTATGCTAACCCCGAAAATCATTTTTCGGTGTACAAAGGCGGCTGGCAGCACATAGATGTAACACGGCTTCGTTCTAAGGCGAGAATGCTGCAGGGCACCGTGATTTCCTTGCAGGATGCCTATTTACATGCCATGTTAAAAGGCTCGCTGCCTTCTTACGGTGATCACAGTAACCCAGTTCACTTTATCAAAATACATCTGACACCAACGGCAGCGTATTTGTTGACATTTTATTAACGCCATAAAATAAAAACATTCCCTAATAAAGAGCCCACTATCTCATAATTGTAGCAAAAAAAGCACTAAACAAACGAAAACATAAAAATAAACATATAATGAGAACGTTTACAATGGGTGAACAATAAAAGGAACTCCCGCTCAACCCAAAAC
This sequence comes from Dermacentor variabilis, assembly GCF_050947875.1. NCBI lineage: Eukaryota > Metazoa > Arthropoda > Arachnida > Ixodida > Ixodidae > Dermacentor > Dermacentor variabilis. The sequence continues at coordinate 177,279,687 of NC_134568.1, forward strand.
TGTATACTAAGATATAACAGAAACTTGAAAATATATATGCATGTAATGTGTAATGCATTGCTAACGCATGACATATATATTTAGTAGCCTCCAAACATGCAGCAGTATGTGCGTTCTGCGCGAACTGAACTATTCGTATAAAAGCGCACAAAATGCCACTCACACGAGGGAGTCATCATGACGTTATAACGGGATAAAAAATACTTCACAGAAATTCTAGACCCCTATCAAGGAACTAAACAGACCCATGTCCACAAGGAAATTGCGCGGAGCCATTTGTAATTAATATTGCAGAAGCGACAGACCACTTGGACGAGGAGGCCTGAACACCACGTCATTTTTCAGTGGTTACCAAGTCATTCTGACATTATCGGTAATGAACGTGCACATGAAGCAGCTCGAGTAGACCATGGAGAAGCCATTATTTATCAATCCAGCTTTCAAGGGCAGATGCTTGCAAAAAACGTTGCACATAAACTTCACACATACGTCACTACATTCCCTGGACGCTAACTTAAGCCTTCGGTGTCCATCAGGACTGCCCCGAATAGACGCGACTATGCTTGGGCGTGCGTATGCCTTGCGTGTAGGAATGGCCGACGCTCTTTAGCCCGTGACCACTGCGCTGAAGAGGAAGCCATCAGCCATATTATGTGCCAGTGTCCGCAGTATCGCGTGTAGAGACGCTCGCTCACCACTGTGCTCAACAATGGGGCACTATAAGGCAAAAATATTCCAAACTTTCCTATTTCAATTCTGCAATGAGCCTCCGCGATTGGCCAAAAACTTTTTTGGACTACTCCCACTTTACCTGTCTGTCACGCGACGTCACGAAAACCGCGATAGCTCCCCATCTGATATGACGCGTACACACTGATTATTTACGTGTACACACAGAAATTGATATCATAATTTCTGCCGATCCCAGCATAGTGCAGGATGCAGAAGTAATAGGTAAAGTGTGGTGATCATAGGTTAGTGAGGGCCAGGATTCACCTCAGTTTGAACAGAGAACGAGTAAAATTGGTCAAGAAAAAACAGGTCAACATAGAGGCAGTAAGGGTAAAAGAAGGCAAATTTAGGCTGGTACATACAAACAAATATGCAGCCTTAGAACAGAGAGATGATGATGATGACATAGAGGTAATGAATGAAACCGTAACGAGGCTGGTTTCAGAGGGAGCAACGGAATTTGGAGGGAAGGCACCAAGGCAACCAGTAGGCAAGCACTCCCAGGTAACAAAGGACCTAATAAAAGAACGACAAAGTATGAAAGTGTCCAACTCAAGAGATAAGATGGAATTTACGGAACTCTCAAAACTGATCAACAAGGCGAAAATAAGTGATATTCGAAACTATAACGTGAGAAAGACTGAAGAAGCCGTAAAAAAGGGACGCAGCCTGAAATCAATGAGAAAGAAACTTGGCATAGGACAAACCAAGATGTATGCACTAAAAGATAAGCAGGGTAATATCATCAACAGTCTCGAAGATATCGTAAAAGCAGCGGAAGAATTCTATACTGACCTTTACAGTACCCAAACTACTCAGGAGCACTCTATTCGAAACAATAATGAAGAGTATACAGAAACACCTGCTATAACTAGAGTTGAGGTCAGAAAGGCCTTGCAAGGCAAGAAACAGGGAAAAGCGACAGGAGAGGATGGAATAACAGTCGATTTAATTAAAGATGGAGGAGACATTATGCTAGGAAAATTGGCGGCTCTCTATACAAAGTGTCTATCGACTGCAAGGGTCCCAAAAGACTGGAAGAATGGAACCATTATACTAATAAACAAAAAGAGCTACGTTAAAGAACTAAAAAATTATAGGCCCATTAGCTTACTCCCAGTATTATATAAAATATTTACCAAAATAATCTCCAATAGAATAAGGACAACGCTGGACTTTAGTCAACCAAGGGAGCAGGCTGGCTTCAGGAAAGGTTACTCTACAATGGATCTAATCCATGTCATTAACCAGGTTATTGAGAAATCCGCAGAGTATAATAAGCCTCTCTTTATGGCTTTCATAGATTACAAAACGCATTTGATTCAGTAGGGATACCAGCAGTGATAGAGGCATTGCGAAACCAAGGAGTACACACCGCTTACGTAAATACCATGGAAGATATCTACAGAGATTTCACAGCTACCTTAATTCTACACAATAAAAGTAGGAAGATACCTATAAAGAAAGGGGTCAGACAAGGAGACACAATCTCTCCCATGCTATTCACTGCACGCTTAGAAGAAGTATTCAAGCTATTAAACTGGGAAGGCTTAGGAGTAAAGATCGACGGCGAATACCTCAACAACCTTCGGTTTGCCGATGACATTGTTCTATTCAGCAACAATGCAGACGAGTTGCAACAAATGATTGAGGACCTTAACAGGGAGAGCGTAAGAGTGGAGCTGAAGATTAATATGCAGAAGACAAAGATAACGATAAATAACCTGGCAAGGGAACAAGAGTTCAAGATCGCAAGTCAGCCTCTAGACTCTCTGGAGGAGTATGTTTACCTAGTTCAACTAATCACAGGTAACCCGGAACATGAGAAGGAAATTCACTGAAGAATAAAAATGGGTTGGATCGCATACGGCAGACATCGTGAGCTCCTGACTGGGCGCTTACCACTATCATTGAAATGGAAAGTATACAATCAGTGCATTTTACCGGTGCTGACATACGGCGCAGAGACTTGGAGGCTGAAAAAGAAGCTTGAGAACAAGTTAAGAGCGGTGCAAAGAGCGCTGGAACGAAGAGTGCTAGGCATAACTTTAAGAGACAGAAAGACAACGGTTTGGATCAGAGAGCTAACGGGTATGAACGATATCCTAATAGACATTAAGAGAAAAGAATGGCGCTGGGTAGGTCATGTTAATGCGCAGACTAGATAACCGTTGGACCATTAGGGTAACAGAATGGGTACGAAGAGAGGGGAAGCGCAGTAGAGGACGGCAGAAGACTAGATGGCGCGACGAAATTATGAAATTTGCAGGTGCCAGTTGGAATCGGTTGGCACAGGACAGGGGTAGTTGAATATCGCAGGGAGAGGCCTTCGTCCTGCAGTGGACATGAATAGGCTGCTGCTGCTGCTGCTAATGATGATGATGATGACGACGACGACGACGACGATGATGATGATTATGATGATGATGATGATGCCACTGATTATGCATGATTTGATCGAACAAAAGAAAAACAGTTATGCTTGATTCGACGCCTTTTCGCCATTAGCCTTCGGCTATTGGTCAAAAGTTTTCGGGCTGCACCCACCTCCCTTGCCTGTCACGCAACGTCACAAAACCGCAAAAAATCACTGGGTCAAAGTGACTTGTACACGTTAAAGATGCATTAATAGGCCGAATAAAAGTGAATTTTCTTCTGAATAGCCGCAGGCTGCAACGTTCCGGAAGGAATAAAAGATGGCTGCCGCCGATCGCTCAGGCACTGGCTACTCGCACCTGCCGGAGAGCACGTTTACGACCTCGTTCTGCCATGCCAACTCTTCCTTGCTGAGGATATGTTTTAGCGTCATTCTTAAGCTTCCCTTGCATGCCACCGAATTTTTCGACCAGCCACCGCAACCTAAGTAAGGGAAAGTGGACCAATCGCAGACGCCGGCACCACCCTCTTCATCCGGTTATCGATTTTCAGTGCAGTGGCTTGGCATCATTGAATCGCTCTCCGCATGAGCGTGCTCCTCGCCCCTTGTCAGCCAATTAGATAAGACAAGCCGCTCACTGTAGGCAATGTTATTCGTTTTTCAAGCAAACAAAAGTGACCTCCTATGAACGAGGACAGCGTTTGACTGGTCTGTTCAGACAACCCTGCGAGTGACCGCCCGATGTTTGCGTCGGCGGTTCTGCAAATTTGATGTCAGGAGATTGGAATAAAAGCATATTGGAATAGTTTTACGTTATAGGGCCCTAGATCCACCTCTGTGCGAAGAGATAATCCTCCAACGCAGACGGGACTCGATATTCGGTTAGGATACCTGAAAGCATCATTCTGCTTTTTGCGATTCACCGGGCTCATTGAATGCTTAGGGCACTTTTGTTTTGTTTTGTTTTTCTTTCTCTCTCGTCCACCTTTTTAACCGTCTCTTCACCAACCCCCGTAAGCGGAGACTTGCGTCTGGTTAATCTCCCTACCTTTCCAACCTTTATCCCTAGCTATGCTTCTTTCTTATATTCGCGCTATCTCTCTTTCTCTCTCTCTCTCTCTTTCTCTTGTTGTTTCGCTCGTGCATCTTTCACACCTTCCGACAAACCCTGGAGAGAATTTGCGTGGGAGCACTTAGCGCACGTTCAGCTTATCCCTAGCAGACTCACTTCAGCATGTTAGAAAATCGTCATGCCAGAGTGAACAAGATTACATTATCCTATACCGCTCGTAAGGCTTAAGTGCCCCTACTCTCCATCCCCCCCCCCTGCCCCTTCGAAACGGAACGCTCAAACTAATTCCTTTGCGCTTAGGTTTCCTCCTCGGTGCCGATTTTCCTGCTCTCTTTCTTTTTACTTCAAACTAAATGTTATTACTGCACCAGGTTCATAGGTATTCCGTTGGGCATTTAAACACCCGGGCACAGCTTAAAGCATTATTTTTTATTCCTCTGAGGAATTAGCTTTCGTACGTCACCGATGACCTTTCGGCGCGCGGATCGACTCACACATTGCCAGGACTTCTGCAATGTGCCACTGAATCTAGCAAAGATAGCACCACCAAATTGGCCCTATCTGCCAAGGAGGCAGACGTTGGAATAGGAGAATCGAAAAGTCAAAGGGCTAACGCAATTTGTCTAAGGTGAGCCCTCCATGAAAATGAGGCGTAGCCTAAGCGAGGTAAGTTCTCTTCATCCGGTTAATCTTCCCCATCTCGAGTGCACGCGCAAGTGCGCTCTTCAGTAAGCATCGAACTCGGCACTTTCTTTTCAGTTCATGCGATTCTTCTCAGCGCACGACCGAGTTTCTTGTAGCAGAGAGAGCTCTTTCTGGGCAATATCAATCCTCGTTAGCATGTTATTTATTTCAACTCTTTATTTTATTTATTTTAATCTTTATCTTCATTTAAATATCTTTATTTTAGAAGTATGCTTTTAAAACGTTGAGTGATCTAACACCTGGAAGCTGCGCAGTGGGCATTGAGAGGAGCAATATGCGCAGTCGATAGCTCCGGGTTAGTTTTGACCATTAGAGGATTTTGAACGTGCCCCCTAAGCACAGTAAACGAACGTTCTTACGTGTTCCGCCACCATGTGCGCGCGGGTGTTACAGTCTGAAAGCGCACCAGCGACCTCAAACTCAGTAGCAGAGTGCCGTAATCACTGAGCCACAGTGGGAGGTTCTTAGATTACCACTGTTCGATGAACTGAGTGCTCCGAGTGAAACAGTCACCATAGCGTTTTTATAATGACTAGTTTTGGCGCTTTTCTTGTGGCTAGCGTCACACTTCGACCGATCGCTTCAAGCTTCAACGTCTCGTTTCCTGCCCCTACTCTAAGTAGGCATGTCGTTTCGGGTGCTCCACCATCGCGGTACGTTCTCCTTTCCAGTGTGTTGCTTTTATTGCACAAGCTTTTCACAACCTCGTTCATACCGAACACTTGGTGCGTCTGCCATTCCTATATCGACTAAGTTATCGGCACTGTATTTTACAGGCAATTCCTTCGTCCTCGTGTGTATGAGACATGAACGAAATGCAGTGGTTCAATCGCCCGTTCAGCTTTTCGCAAACTTGGCGTACAAATTATAATTGCACAGAAAAACATTCGAGGAATGTAAAAAAAAAAGTCAGTTTTCTTTCCCGTTTTTTTTTTTTCGAAAAGCTGTCACTTTGTCAAAAGCTTGGCCGCATCTGCACCTCCTTTTGTCTGAAATGCATAACGGAAAATTATAATTATTGTCTGCAGAAATACTGCGGTGAGCGCACTCATGCTGCACATTGAAAATTTGAGTCTACATTAAATAAGTGGGGAAGCAAGGCCTTTGTCTTTGAATGCTTGAACTACCTGGTAGAACGGAAGAACCCTGGAGGATGCTCGGTGTAACACCAGGCCACGCTTATCGCATCGCTGTCGAGTAACGTTGCGCTCGCATCGGCAAATCAAATAAAGTCGCGCCCATGCGCTGTTAATTCGTCGTCCAGTCGCTATCAAATCTTCATGCAGTCCACTGCACGAGCTATGGGTATAATTAGAGGGCGCAACCGAGCTGAAGCCACGCTGTTTATTTGAGTCTGACTAGAGCTGCACTGCATCCGGTAGAAACGGTGCTCTAGGGGGGAGAAAAGTGAACGATTCGAGCAATTTCAGAAATAATACTCTTCATACGTGTGAGCAACATATATGTGGCCCCGGCCTTACGTCGAACAATAGGAAAGGAGGTGTCGTACCTTTAATTTTTACGTGTCTGGTGGACTCATGCCATTGTTTCGATTTTCCTTTAGTTTTCTATCTCTTTCTTTCTGTCTATACTTTCTTTATAAACAGCGATACTAGGCCGAGTAATTGCGGGTGCTTGGTGGCAAGCTAACGCCGCCTTGACGCAACAGCACTCCATCGCCAGCCCCAACCGATTCTGAATTACGTTGAACAAATCAAAAACAGCCCAGTTATAGGAGAAAACCGTCCGGTCAAAGTACACTAGGAAGAACGCCCGTTCATGCATGTCGTCATTCCTGTCGCTTATCAGCACAAGACGCTCCGAGTTTGCCGCCCCATTCCTTCCGGGATGCGCCTCGACTATTCGAAGCTCGAGGCGCCGATACGCCTTCCTGCTCGGCGAGCGCCGCAACACGCTCCGACAAGCGGCCGAATGCTTTCCTTTCTGCCAAGCACATCCTGCGGGTCCTGTCCGCACTGCTGAGCGAGGCCATTTCCCCGCTTTAGCTCGTCGTTAGTTGCGTATATATTCTTTGCACGGTTTGTGTGTGCATACGCCCACTGGATAATCGCGCACGTGAGCTCCAAAGAAGACACGCGGGCACCGGCCTATGTTACAAGAGGCTATAGAAGTTGTGGCATTTGCCCGGAAGAGGGCGGAATGCTTATAGCTCCGCGGTGCCGCGAGAATTGGTTCATTCTCTATATGGCCAAAATAAAGTAATGACTATGCGATTTACACGATAATGACATCAATGATATTCGGGGTGTGTTGGTGGCTGTTCGTGATATAGCAAATTTAAATAAATGTCAAGGTGAACACGAAATTATGGTATGCCAAACGGTACACTTTGCAGACGCCCAGCCTCAACAGTAACGTTTCGCTCGATTCTAAGACTCAATCGCGCGACCCAGTAATTTTCATTGTGGCATTGAACTTAAATTATACCTCGATTGTACCTAGCTGTGCCCGGAATCACAAACAAGGCCGACCGTTCGCCGCTGGTTGGCAAACAACTAAAGCTGCTAGTAGTGCACCAGACACACCGAGACAGCGTGCATATTCAAACCAACGACTCGACTTCACCTGCCAGCTCAGCAGCTGATATTGAGACTCCAGTTAAACAAATGAGAAGTAAGTTAAGGTGTCACACCTCATGACATGCGGCAGCAGGAAATGCAGCTAACTCCCAGTGCCGCTTTGAACTGTGTCACCGATGCATCGTGTTACAAAAAAAAAATGGAGCATGTTTTACGACTGCAAAGCAGCTCTTTACAGTCTACAGTTTTTTTGTCACGAAACGCACGAGGACATGACTCTTAATAAAAGGGGCGTGGCATCATCTCTCAGCGGCTTCCGGGTCAATATGGCATCGTCGGTAAAGGTTTCACTGAGAAGGAAGCCCCGTATGCCCATAAGATACCCAAACACTACCAATTCCTTTGGCGTGGTCAGACACTACAAAAGAACTTGGTGTGCTTGCTCGCACTAAGACACAAGCTTTTCGGAGCTCTCCAAGTGTCTCCATTTGCCGGCGGCACAACTCTTTACTGCGGCTTTAAGGGCCAACTAGCCTCTCCCGCTTTGTATGGCAACATTTCTGCACTGCTTTTGGCTAGTATAGTGATGTTTACGAACGCTGTCTCCTACAGAAATGGAATGACCGATAGTCCGACGTGCGAGTCTGGTAGGCGCGAAGAAACAATGAAACGTCTGTGGGGCACTTGCTCTCGGTACGACTTACAACTCTTCTCTCTCTCCAGACACTTTTAAATCAGAGGAATACAAAGCAATTTCCTGAGGGGGAATAAAAATGGGACCCTCACCACAGCCATCGCTGGCGCAAAAAACTTATTGGCGCGCTAGCGCGGTTCTTGAAGTGCGTCGCATCCTGAGAGATCGTTTACAGCCATCCTATTCACCCTCCTGCATGCGTGCGCGCCGACTCACTCCATCCCTCTTTTCCTCTTTTTATACCTCCTTTCGCTTACCTTCTGTGTAGGGTAGTGAACCGGACGCCATCTGGTTGGCCTCCCTGTTTTTTCTATGCCTGCTTTCTCTCTCTTATTATCTACACCCTCGGCTTTATTTAGCCGAACGATTAGAACTCATCGTAACACACACCAGGAGAGCATTTTCTGGGCGCAGCTGTTTGTAGGTAATACGCACAAAAGAAAGAAAAAAAAAAACGAGATTCGTGATTTATAAAGTTGTATGCTCAATTGCGTAACTGAATGAACAACAAAGCATCGTCAAAATGTGTATATATATATATATTTTCGGGCACGGTCTCGATGTCCTGCAAGCCTATCGTCAATAATTTATTGGTTGGCGCATCCGGAATGTAAACATGATGGATAAGGAGCCCGAGGCGTTGAGGATATCTGGAGATGCTAGCCTATACCCATATATGACTTTGTGTGCTACTCCATATGGTAAGGACGCATTATGTACCGTATTTTCCGGTGTATAAGACGCACCCTTGTATAAGACGCACTTGCCATATATGAAGGCTCTCATTGAAAAAGTTGGTATATAAGACGCACCCGTGTATAAGACGCACCCCAATTTACCCACTTAGGCTAGTCAGGGTTAATTAAACACGCTTGATCGACCATCACCACTCAACCACTGAGCCACTGCGGCGGCCTGTGAGAAGTTCTTAAGCAACGCTAAGTGATCGCAAAAGGCAACACTCACGCCATACCCGCCCACGTTTTAGCAAAAAAGAAAGAAAAATACGACGAAAGAACTCTCCCATATGTCCATAACAACATTTTATTTTTACTTAAAACCATCGAAGTCTTCATCTTCGGATGCGCTCTCAAAAAGCTCGCCCATTTCTGGAGGCAACGCGGCTGAAGCATTCTCTTCATACTCAGAACCGCTGGTCTGATTGTCGTCGTGCTCGGTTGGCGATGAAGCTAGCAGGCCAGCCTTCCGGAACCCTGCAGTTATGGTTGCCACTCTAACAGCACTCCAGGCCTCACGGACCCACTTCGCTGTAAGAAGCGCGCCTCATGCGTCCAGTTGCGGTGTAGCTGTGCTCGCCTTCCGTCATCCACGCCTCCCAAATACGTCGCAAAATAGCTTTAAAGCTGCGGTTGACGGAAATATCCAAAGGCTGCAGAACCTTCGTCAAACCACCGGGTATTATTGTAGGGGTACAGTTCTTCGCCTTGATTTGCCTCAGTGTCAAGTCAGTAATGTGCGCCCGCATGCTATCCATAACCAGAAGGCCTTTCCGGGAGTGAAAAAATCCATCCGGGCGCTTCGAAAAGCACTTTTCGAGCCAAACTCCCATCATTTGCTCATCCATCCAGCCCTTCTGGTTAGTTGTGACAATAACACCAGGCGGAAAGCTTTCTTTTGGCATCGTTTTCCTTTTAAAAATTATCATCGGCGGCAGCTTTGTTCCGTCAGCACAGCACGCAAGTACGACAGTGAAGTGAGACTTTTCGTGCCCAGTTGTTCGTACTGTGACAGTCTTATCACCTTTCTGAGCGACACTTTTTGACATAGGGATGTCAAATGTTAGAGGCACTTCGTCCATGTTTACGATGTGGCTGTCGATGATGTTATTCTTTTCGACTTCCTTCTTCACAAATTCATGGAACTTCTCCACTTTCTCTCCGAAATCGTCTGGTAGTTGTTGAGACATTGTCGTTCGCGCTCTTATTGACAAGGCTTTGCGCTGCATAAATCTATAGCACCATGACGGCCCACCAACAAAATCAGCGGCACCGATTTCACTCGCCAAAGTGCGTGCTTTCAAGCGCAACTGCACGGTTGACAGAGCCCTACCTTGAGCCCGTTGTTCAAGAGCCCACTTGAGGAGCCGGTTTTCAAGTTCAGGCCACCGCACCTTCTTCCCGCGGTCAGCCTTCTTTCCGCTCTTCATCGCCTGCAGTTTGGCGGACGACTGTCGCCACGTGCGAATCATCTCCTCGGTGACGTCGAAATGGCGGCCCGCAGCCCGATTTCCGTTTTCGGTAGCATACTCGACCGCAGATAATTTGAACTTTGCGGTGTAGCTCTTGCGCAACTTCGGTGGCATACTGTAGTAAGACCGAGCACGACAGGTGTAGGTAGTGGAAAACACACGCCGAAGTCACCAACACAGACGTAATACGTACACGGTTGCGAAGTTGCAAAGAATGACTAAAGAAGAACGCCGGCTTGGCTTGTCTTGACAATGTCGAGAAGCGCGACTGTCGCCATCTTTGGGAATTTCACATTACTTTTGCTTGCGCCTCCGAAACGACCGCGTGTTTGCGATTCTGGAAGTCGTCATCCCCGCCGTTTCATGATAAAGTTCACCTAAAAAAAGTTGCGCACGGCGGTCCCCGTATTGAAGTATTAACCGTGCTACTACCGCATCATTGGTAGTGATATTTTTTCGGTGAAAAAAGCTTGAGCATGAACCTGAGTAATTTCTGAACCCGCAAAAAAAAACGAAAAATTCGCATATAAGACGCACCCTTGTATAGGACGCACCAGCAAGATTTTTGGAAAAAAACCGCGTCTTATACACCGGAAAATACGGTAAAATAAAAAATTGACCACCCTTCCACTACTGTGAAGAGGGGTGCAAGCGAAGCTTGCGATCCGAGGCTCTTCGTTGTCGTAACGCCTCGGCGTTGCGCTCCCTAACGGCGATGTCGGCATGTCGAAGACGGGCCCTTTCTCGCACGAGTTCCCGGCGGCGTTCATCAAACGCCGCGTGTTCTTCGGCCGAACGCACGACGTGCTGTCCGTGCCCGCTGCCATTCCTTCAACGCAGCCTGCTCATCTGCAGAACGAACCAAACGCAGCCTCCCCATCTGACTGCCGGGCCTGAACTGGCGGGAAACGGCGGGTGCGAGGCGAGCGTACACGTGATCACATCCTTTGCATCCGCTAGGGGGAGGGGACGCCTGTGATTGGATCGCGCGTTGCGCTGCGTGTAGTTCTTCATGCATATAAGACCCCGTATGAAAGGGCGCGTAAGATGAACCGACAGTGGCTGAATCGGTTAGTGTTGTTTGGATCGCACCGCTGGCGCGATCGGTTGGGAACTCGGCGCTGACGCCCGTGGTTGTACCTGGGTCGCAAGCCCCAAGGGTAGCGTTGGCCTGGCGGCCTGGGGTACAACTGGAAGCATCCGAAGGTCCCGGCAAAGCATGAGTCGACTGGTAACAACAAAACAACTTGTTTATTTTAACATCGCAAAGAGTTGGCGGTCAGGTTGACCGAAGTATAGAGAGACGGGAGAGCACTTTACTCAACAGAAGAAATCGGAGCCCTCCTTTTGGCGTCCGGGGGCAGCTGTTCTTATACTCTCGCAGTTGAGGGCAAGAAGGAACCCCTCAATAGACGAGCACGTGAATGTACAATGGGCTAATGGTGACGCACACTGTCGTAGCGCTGCCGGTCGGGCACAATGACTGGAATGAGAGGGTGATCCCTGCTTTCGCACCGCCTGGTTCGGGCACAATGGCACATACACTCACACACGCACATGAAGACACGTGGCATCGGAACATGCCTGGAAACGCCTGGAAACACCTGGCGGGGAGCGTTGCGGCGACGACGAACGGGCCAAAATGTCTGCCGCCCCGCCGCAGTCGCGCCGGCAAAACCGCGTGTCGCAGGCGAAACGCAACAGACCGCCCCGCCGGGGGAAGGAGATCCCGATGGACAGGGGACTGCATCCGCTGTCCGGAGGGATGTCGCTCGATGATGCTCATAACCGAAGTCTGGCGTCCCTCGACGTTTCTTGAGCGCAGCGCACAGAGAAGGCCTCGTTCTCTCGTTCAGGTTCGCACGGGACACTGCAAAGTGACTTCGGGAGAGTTCACATTTTTGTTCTCGTTCCCGGCAAGCGTTAGAACTACGCTGAAACTCAACCGCTCAGTCAGCAAGCACGGCACAACCTTCACTAAGCCCTGCCAGGCTCTTTCCCCTTTTTATACCACTGCCTAGTTCCTTACAGTAGTCTAGCATCACTCAGAACGCGTCCACAAATTGGAAAATTGCACTAGAAAGCATATCATCACTTTGAAACACTAAACAAAAGCAATATGTTAAAAAAAATCCTGCCTCAGGAAGAAAAACATCAGTAACCAACAATTTTGAGGCTGATTCCTACGTTAGGGGCTTCGACTTAAGCCATCGGCGTTACCGTTGAGACTCCCCTTTTTGTAACGCACCTCAAAGGAATATTGTTGTAAAGCGAGGCTCCAGCGCAGGAGGCGGCCATTTTTGGGAGAGATGGTCTGCAGCCATTGGAGAGGGCAGTGATCCGTCTCAATGATAAACCTCGAGCAGGCTAGATAGCATGACAATTTCTGAACGGCCCACACGAGACACGCACACTCTTTCTCGGTGGCGCTATACGCCTGCTCACGACTGGTCAGCTTACGACTAGCATACAGGACGGGGTGTTCTACTTCTCCATTTTCCCGTTGGCACAGTACAACGCCCATGCCTCGCTCACTAGCATCGCACTGAACAACGAACCCTTTTGTATAGTCTGGCGATCGTAGCACAGGCTGGTTTGTTAGGGCACTCTTTAGGGCGCTAAAAGCTCTTTCCTTTGTCTCGTCCCAGACGACTGTTTGAGGCTCTGTCTTTCTTAGAGCATCCGTCAGGGGAGCCGCGATATCAGAGTACCTAGGGATGTACCTCTGATAGTAGCCGGCGACACCCAAGAACGACCGAATATCGGTCTTGGTGCGCGGTTGCGGAAAGTCTCGCACAGCGGCCACTTTTATTTCAGAGGGGCGGCGACGACCCTGACCAATCACGTGACCGAGGTAGACAACCTCGGCCTGTGCTAACTGGCACTTAGGAGCCTTGACTGTCAAGCCCGCTTCGCGCAGGCGGGTTAGCACTGCCCGCAAGTGTGCCATATGCTCAGACCAGGATGCGGAGAATATCGCTACGTCGTCTAGATACGGTAAAGCGAATTCTTGCTGTCCCCGCAACACTTTATCCATGAGGCTTGAAAAACAGTATGGCGCGTTCTTCAAACCAAAACTCAACACTTTAGGACGGAATGTTCCCATTGGTGAAATGAACGCCGCATACCTACTAGCCTCTTCTGTAAGTGGAACCTGCCAACCCCTGACAAGATCTAGGGTGGAAATAAACTGAGCGCTACTAACTTTCTCAAGGCGCTCCTCGATGTTAGGGATCGGATAAATTTGATCCTTAGTGATGGAATTAAGCCTGCGGTAGTCGACGCAAGGACGAGGTTCCTTGCCCGGTACCTCAATTAAAATCAAAGGGGAGGTATAATCACTCTCACCTGCCTCAATAACACCGAGCTGTAGCATTTTCTTTACCTCAGCCTCCATAATATCGCTCTGGCGGGGTGACACCCGATACGCCTTGGATCGTACTGGCTCTGGGGAGGTAAGTTCTATGTCATGAGTAAGGACAGAAGTCCTACCAGGCCTCTCAGAGAACAGACCTTGAAACTCTTGTAATAGCTGGTGTAGTTCGGTTTTCTGAGTTTGTCCGAGACCTCCAGACCCAACTCTCTTGCAAGCTCCAACAATTTCGGTTTGCGCAACGACTTCAAATCCATGGCTGCTCTGAATGCTGCTTTCTCTACTGCTTACTATTGTCTTGCCGCAAACTAACCCGGCAGCAACGACAACCACAATTACCAGCTCTGTTTCTGACTCTAACAAAAGCCTGGCAAAGCTCAGAAGAAGAAAGTCCCGCACTCACCAAACCTCGCAGCCAAGAGTCCAGCGCAGTCGTTCCGCTGCAGGCAACCAGTCATCACACAGGGCTCGTTGCACTGCTCCCGGATCGTTGTTGAGCTGTTCAGCATACAGTCAACTGCATCTCTTCGCTGCTGGCCTCCGTTGTCGCGATCTCACCGCTGGCAGACAGTTGTTTGGAGTCGGAGGCGATCTCACCGCTGCCAACCAGATGTTTGGATCGCACCGCTGGCGCGATCGGTTGGGAACTCGGCGCTGACGCCCGTGGTTGTACCTGGGTCGCAAGCCCCAAGGGTAGCGTTGGCCTGGCGGCCTGGGGTACAACTGGAAGCATCCGAAGGTCCCGGCAAAGCATGAGTCGACTGGTAACAACAAAACAACTTGTTTATTTTAACATCGCAAAGAGTTGGCGGTCAGGTAGACCGAAGTAGAGAGACGGGAGAGCACTTTACTCAACAGAAGAAATCGGAGCCCTCCTTTTGGCGTCCGGGGGCAGCTGTTTTTATACTCTCGCAGTTGAGGGCAAGAAGGAACCCCTCAATAGACGAGCACGTGAATGTACAATGGGCTAATGGTGACGCACACTGTCGTAGCGCTGCCGGTCGGGCACAATGACTGGAATGAGAGGGTGATCCCTGCTTTCGCACCGCCTGGTTCGGGCACAATGGCACATACACTCACACACGCACATGAAGACACGTGGCATCGGAACATGCCTGGAAACGCCTGGAAACACCTGGCGGGGAGCGTTGCGGCGACGACGAACGGGCCAAAATGTCTGCCGCCCCGCCGCAGTCGCGCCGGCAAAACCGCGTGTCGCAGGCGAAACGCAACAGTGTGCTGGTCTCGCCACCCGACAAGCAAGCTTTATTTTCGCGCGGCATGAGTTTTTCCGGACGGCAACACCAACACTGACGCCGACACGATTGAGACAATACAAGCTTCGCTTGAAAAAGAACTACGAGGCTCTAGTTATTGCGAGTGAACGAAGTGCACCGACAATAGCCGATGGACAGCGACGTTTCCGCTGTTACATGGGTATACAAGAACACTTCACAACATATTTATGGCATTTACAATGTGTTGACACGATTACGATGTGTAGATATTTCACGTTCAACGACATTCCCTCTGACAAGTGTTTCAGGTTTATTATTCGCCGGATCATAAATGTTGCTTTGCAGGCAATGAAATCTGTCTTTTCACTGTGGCGAACAGCGCTCTATTGCTTGTAACTCCAAATTTATTCCTCCGCGAAGCATGTGCAAAGTGGTGCGTCCCATTGCCCCGTAGCACGTGCATCGAGTTGTATCACTCAAACGGATCTGATATGATGCAGCGATTGAACCCCACCCGTGAGTCTTTTTTCCCCTGCAACGAAGGCTCTTTATTGGGTCATTTCTGATTGTAACACAGCAACGCGAGCGCCCGTGAGGGATCTGTATAATGGCGACCACAAAAGCTGACAACATACATACATACATACATGCATACATACATACATACATACATACATACATACATACATACATACATACATACATACATACATACATACATACATACATACATACATACATACATACATACATACACGAGCACACAAAACACGCTCGCCAAACACTGTGGTTCTTTAGCTGCATCACAATGTTAAAAATCGTCTGTTGCAGAGAACAGAATTCTAACCCTCGATATAAATTACTAGATGAGGCGACCATACTTCTATGAGACATCAAAATGTTTAATTGAATGATTTAACAAAATAAGCTAATTACCTTATAGACTCGTGTAAGGGCCGCACTTTTTTTCACAATTATTGTGAGGTGCAGCCCTTACTCGGGACCGAACCTTTTCGTCTAAATGGTGCCGGCGCAGCCTTGAATTGTGCAGGCGCCGGATCCCCGGATGTACCATTGCATCAAAGGTCAACGGGCAGCTCTCGCCATCTTATATCAGCGAGCGGAAGTACGCAGCGAGCGAAAATTCGCCGATGCGCGCGCGGCATCGAGGTACCGAGAGCGATTGCTTCTCCGTCGAAACTTTTTTTCCAAAATTTTGGGCTTGCAAGTTGGGGTTGCGGCCCTTACAGGGGTGCGGCCCATACATGGATCTATACGGTAACTTTTTAATTAATTGTTTTACGGCACATATTTATTCTACGAAATGTAGCCAGCAAGTTCGCAAGTTCGCAAATAATAATTTTCAAAGTGTTGGACGAAGTGCGCAGGTGTTCCAGTTACTTCTGTGCTTCAATGCACAAACCTGCGATTTCTTTCAAAAATAAACTAGAACGCCAATGTATTTCATTGGCGCTCTGGACTGCATATCTGGACTGCCTGCCAATGCAGTCCAGAGAATTCGTTCCAAGTGGATACGTCTTGCAAACTCGCCAGCTATAATTCGTAAATTGGAGTATGTACCGTAAGGTAGTTAATTAAAAACAATTAGCGCAATTATGTTAAGAAGCTAATAAGTGATTTTGATTTCTCGCAGAAGTAATGTCCGCCTCATTGAGTGTTTATATCAAGGGTTAGAATTGTGATATCTGCCATAGGCAATTGTGAAAAATTTGGTGCAGGTAAACAAAACACGCTATATACGCAGACATGTTATAGCCTGGGTCGCCATAACCTAAGGGTTACTTTCGGTCAATTCTGTTCATTTTTATATGGTTCAAAGAAAACATTGTTGCAAAGATAGAGAATTATATGGACGCAACTCTGAGGCAGCACTAGCTCTCGCATAGTCCGAGAGAGAGGGGCTTCTTTTATAGGAGAAGATGGGAGAGGTTGGTGTCACAGAACAAAAGAACTCCGGCTGCCTCACACATCGAAACGAGAGGAGTGCCGCAACAAAACACAAAAACTTACAGAAAAAATGCAGTAAAATCATTTCACTCTTCTATAGGATTGATGACGAAGAGGCATAAAGTACTGCTCGAGGCGGTACTTGAGGTTAAGAAGCTTTTAAAAGTATAAAGCACATTATGCAAGTGTCACGTGCCTTGCACGTACGGTATATTGCATTACTACACATCTAGACGTTGAAATTAAATTCTAAAGCCAACATTTGGTTGCGCGGGGAAGCCATGGCTGGTGTTGACACTGCGGAGAGCCCTTGTTGCCGTTCTGTGTTAAACAAGCGGGAAAGCCAAGTTCACCACGTAATAGCAAGTACAAATGCCTTATCATACCGTTTAAAAACGGGCGTGAGGATGGGTTATATAAGCTACCCAGTCAAGCAGTGTTACAGCTTGATCGGCTTTGGCCTTGCCCACTACCTAAAAGCAGTGCGCAGAAAAGCGTTGTAGTACAAATTCTTTGGCTCAAGATACAAATGTTGAGTGTGTAAGTAGATGGTATTCTTGACAAGGTTGCTTTGCGATTGCGATGAATTCGTTGATAGCAGAGCCTGCCGCGAGTCATTGCATATCAACGACGCACTGATTGGTTGTTTTAGACATAGTCGACAGCTGCCCACTGTCCAGTCAGCTTTGTAACAGTTGCATAGATTTTGTAGATATTTAGCCAGCAGAGCCCACCTTGTTGATATCGAAGCCGCAGCAAACTCCTACATTTGCTGCCGTACGCCAGAGATCGGACAGCTCCATCTCAATTTTCTCTTTACAAAAATTGTTTCGCAAGGCATTCTGAACGTTGATATATGTCACGACAAACAATGGCTTCTCGGATATGTATACCTTAATAATATTTGGGGTTTTACGTGCCAAAACCACTTTCTGATTATGAGGCACGCCGTAGTGGAGGACTCCGGAAATTTTGACCACCTGGGGTTCTTTAACGTGCACCTAAATCTAAGCACACGGGTGTTTTCGCATTTCGCCCCCATCGAAATGCGGCCGCCGTGGCCGGGATTCGATCCCGCGACCTCGTGCTCAGCAGCTTCTACGTGACAACATCCACAGAGTAACAACGCGCTATTCATTGCGCGAACAAAAGCAGCCTCATCAA
Source organism: Dermacentor variabilis (assembly GCF_050947875.1). Lineage (NCBI taxonomy): Eukaryota > Metazoa > Arthropoda > Arachnida > Ixodida > Ixodidae > Dermacentor > Dermacentor variabilis. The sequence continues at coordinate 177,297,759 of NC_134568.1, forward strand.
GGACCGTATATCTTGTGATCAATGACGGAATTACAAATCTTGCAATCAGGCCTGTGTCACGGTTCCCACTCGCTCTTGTTGTCAGATATCAGAAAAAGTCATCACGATGCTGTCAGAAATGGACAAAAGACCATATTTCAGTGACCATGTGATTACTTCGGCATCCCCATAGGCAACTTCACTGCCAAAAAAGCGTCCCATTCATGATCTCTGAGCCCAACGTGTTTTGATATTGCTGTTCGGAACGGACATTGCAAGGCCGCTCACTGTGGAGCGAGATTGTGTTAGCACGGCAAAGTAGCCCTCATCGCCGTACAGTGACAGAGACCCTTTTCATTAGTTTCCTTTCAAACAAGAGGACATCCTGGATGTACCCTCCTTTAGCATTGGGTAGAAAACCGTGTGCTCTGTTGTTGTTAGTTCTGCCATGTGGCTGTCTTTGGTGATTTTGTCTATGTTTTAATAGTCAAGGCAAAGAAAGCTTCGCTTTAAAATGTTAAAATCTCTTGACTAGGAATCATACCAGTGTGGTGGCGTACTCTGCAGCACTAGTGCGGAGAATTTCTGCACTCATGAGGATCTCTTCTATCGACGTGCACAAACGTTGTGGTGTGGCATTGCTACTTTTGGCGTTGAAAAAGTATAGTACATAAATAAACTGGTAAATAAGTACATTTCCAAGTTTATGGACAAGGAGTTTTGTTACTATCGACGTGTATGTCATCATCAGGTCATACACGTACCAGGTGTTACGGCATTACAGTTAGAATATATTTTCTTCCTTTTTTTAACTATCGTGTGGAGCATATAATGCAGTTCATGCATGTTCAGGTGAATTGTCTCATGAGGCAGACAGTACACTAATGACAATTCTTCTCTCTTTTAGTTAAAAATTTTACTAATTAAGTCTAACTACACACAGGGTACATGATTCAATTGCGAAATTGAAGCAGAGCAGCAGGGCAGTCATGTCTGCTTTGCATAAATCCTAAAACTAGCCAGTTATTCGTCTCCAAAGTATATTAAAATTTTGCCCGGAGTTATAGATAGAATTGTCCCAAACTGCTAAAGTGACGCTTTAGAAAAATTAGTATTTGGAGCCCCAGTATATTATATTTCACAGCACCTACTAATCGCCGATGTATTGAAAGTGATGCTAGTGTTTAAATTTCTGCTAAGCAGACATGACTTCCCTGCTACTCGACTTCTATTTTCCAATTGCTATATTTGTCCTGAAGTAAATCAGTGAACTTTAAATAACTACATGAATATTGTAAGTTATCATGCAGGTAAATTTCGCCCCTTCCTGAAATCCCTTTGAGAAGGCGGGACAACGCTTTCTGTAACAGGCGATTAAAAAAAAAATACCGGTCTTGCTTTTAAAGAAAGCAGGTGGTACGTCGCGTCTATTTTTATTTATTTATTCCGAGCAGATTTTTCAAAAATGGGTGATAGCGCGCAGCTCGATTGAGCCTCTTAACGTCGACAACCTACGGCGCTATAACGTAAAACTATTCCAAACTTTTCTATTCCACTTCTGCAATCAGCCCTTCGCGATTGGTGAAAAACTTTTTTGGACCACCACCATTTCACCTGTCTGTCACGCGACGTCACGAAAACCGCGATAGCTCCCCATCTGATATAACGTGTACACACGGATTATGCATGATTTGACCGAACAAAAGAAAAATAGCTATTTCTGATTCGACGCCTCTTCGCCATTAGCCCTCGGCTATTGCTCAAAAGTTTTCGGGATGCACCCACTTCACCTGCGTGTCACGCGACGTCACAAAACCGCTAAAACTCACCGCGTCAAAGTGACGTGTACGCGATAAAGATTCATTAATATGCCGAACAAAACTGAATTTTCTTCTGAATAGCAGCAGGCTGCCCCGTTCCGAAAGGAATAAAAGATAGATGCCGCCGATCGCTCACGCACTGTCTACTCGCTCCTGTCGGTGAGCATGAGTTTATTTGCGTGTAATAAGACTTTTTGCGTGGCCGTGCCACGTTTTCCAGCACTTTCGGCACGTTTACGAGCTCGTTCTGCCAACTCTTCTTTGCTGAGGATCCGTTTTAGCGTCATTCTTAAGTTTCCGTTGCGTGACGCCGCGATTGTCGACGAGCCACCGCAAGCAAAGTAACGGAAAGCGGACCAATCGCAGACGCCGGCGCCACCCTCTTCATCCGGTTATCGATTTTCAGTGCAGTGGCTCAGCCCTATCGACTCCCTCTCCACTTGAGTGTGCTCCTCGCCTCTTGTGAGCCAATTAGATAAGACAAGCCGCTCATTGTAGGCAATGTTATTCGTTTTTCAAGCAAACAAAAGTGACCGCCTATGAACGAGGAGAGCGTTTTATTGGTCTGTTCAGACAACCCTGCGGGTGACCGCCCGATACTTGCGTCGGCGGTTACGCAAATTTGACGTCAGGAGATTGGAATAAAAACATATTGCAATAGTTTTACGTTATAGGGCCCCTAAAGTGCTTCTCATTAATTGGGCATTTTACAACAAATGCAAGACTATGTGGAAAGCGGATGTATGCTTCTCGGAGATGGAGGTGCAAGACTACAGACTGATGATAGCATCTGAATTCGTACTAAAGGGATATACTTTTAGCACAGAACCATCTTTATTATAACGCAAGCACTACAATTGTTCTAAAGATAATTCGTAAATTTCAGTTATTAACGAGGTGATCAGTGAGTATCGGGCTATCCTTGATGTCCGCGAATAGTGCGTCACTGAAAAAAATACTGTTCTTCTAAAACACTGTTTTCGGAAACTGCTTAATACTGAAACACGCGGTAACTTCACAATGCAGGAATTCAGACTGCGCACTTATGTGACAAAGTGCAGTCGTGTCTGTCGCGCAGGATGTTGGGAGCGGCCTGGCGGCGGGAATTCCCTTATGGTCACAACAGTGCATATGCCTCAGCGAAAATATGCGAGGTAGTGACAGTCGTAAAGGAGTACAAGTAATGCCCCTGGTGTAAAGAGCACAATACATATTGGTACGTAGGCAGAGTGCAAAGGCTAACAAAACAACGTCATTTTTAATTATAGCGGACAAGAGCAGAACGTGTGGCGCCCGTATCTTATTGCCTTCTGGGTGGGACGCACGTCTGCTCCCATGTGACGTAGTAGCCGCTATGATTGCGTCAATATAATACCAAAACAATCGCAACCAATAAAAGACGATGCGAAATGGTTCGAAATGAATGGAAGAATGATGAGAGAAAGAAATAACGAAAATTACAGGAAACGAGGGCTGCACACACAAGCCTTCATCACGGAGGAAAACCAACACCGCTCCAAAAACTGCCTCGGCAGCCCGACGACACACCCACGGGAACATCAAAAACACGTCGCCACACGGCGTTCTTGAGTCGCGGAGAGCACTAACAAGAGTTTGCCTTTGGGCAAGTGCAAATATGCGCTAGAGAAAACGAAGGTCGGCGATACGTAAGCTTCGTACATATCAAGATTTGCCCATGTGATTTTTGTCAGCGTTCCTAGTCTAAGCGCAAATACGAGAAGACTAGGAAGCAGAGATGCGTCTGCTTGTGAGAACAGGCGTGTAGTCTCAGAAGGGGGACGTTGAAGCCGTGTGCCACTGGTTCACCAGGTTGCCCATGCACGATGCACTGCTTCATATAAGGTACAGCGAGGCTGTCTGTGTGGCCTTGTGAGGGGTTGTAAGAAGCGTGACGTTTTTTACACGCCTACGTCGAATGAGTAAGCGCCTTCATTTTGTCGTGGGCTACTGGTACGGAGTCGGTCGCAACATATATACTTTCAATACTCAAAAAGGCGAGCAACTTGTAATACGCTTCGCAATAATTAACACAGAGTCGCGATTACTAAATGTTTTGCCAGTGCAACAAGACGATCATGAAGCATTAGTTCTTGCCCTAATGTGGTGTATGTGGCGCCTAAATTGAATGAACTTAAACACGAAATGAACGCCCTATATCGTACTGAAGCAACCCAAGTTCAGCAAATGTAATTATACCAATGTATTCGCGGCTATAAAATGTACAAATCATTAGGGGAAAATATTCATTTTCTTTAAGCATAACATTATTCTTGAAGGAGAGAAAGAAAGGAAAAGAAACAAACCAGCATATACAGTATGAAAACAAGTAGAACTCATTAGTGCTTGGTCAAGCACTCAAAAAGTGCCTCGTAACAAGCAGCGTTGTCTCAGAAGGGTGCGTCCTTTCGTCGAAGCTAAACAAGGGGCTGAAACCAAGGGCAAATACATAGGGGTTCTGTCGACCAGGGAGAAGCCATAATGTTGAAACACGGACCGGCTGCTCCTAGCCAGTTTCTTCCGGGTCAAAAGTACCACTACCATAAACTCTCATTAACCAAAATTCGTTTAGACTAAAGTTGCAGATAAACGTAACTATAGTATAAATAATTGGGTGGCTTCTTTTCCTTTCCATGAAAGAAAATGTAACCTCCGCACAACACGGATACATTTATTTATTTCATTTGACTGAGTAGCTCCAAACAGATACTGCATCATACGATGAAAGTAAAGTATGGTCGTCATATTATAGTCATAACACTCGGAAAAAAAAGGAGACTCACTTGGGCTGGATTAAAGCTTCCACCGCTGTAGTATAGGCTTTGTTGTTGATGTGCATTGCTTAGCGGGCTCGCCCGCTCCAATAGAGAAAATTGATTGATCCAGTATGTTCAAAGCGGCTGGTTGGTTCATCATTAGAATAAAACAGAAAGAGCGCGACACAGGACGAGCGACTAAAAAGCACAGGACAGCGCTCTGTCCTGTGCTCTTTACTCGCTCGTCCTGTGTCGCGCTGTTTCTGTAACAGAATGGAGAACTGGCCGGGCTAGTGGGTTTACTTGCATCTTGAAACTGTAAGGCGCACAAAGACAAGAAACGAAGAGCGCTTCGTCCTGTCCACTCTCTTCGTTTCTTGTCTTTGAGCGCTTTTGCAGCTTCAAGATGCGCTGTTTCTCTTTTATTCCAATGATAGATTCAGGCCGATCGTGCTGCTTCTAAACGTCGACGAATATCAGTCGTCTGCAGAAAGTCCAGAAGGCTGCATTGATTCCTCCGGCTCTTAACTCATTTACTGCCGACAGCAAGTGCGCTGTAACGTAAAGCTATTCGAATATGTTTTTATTCCATTTCTGCCATTGGCCCTCCATGACTGGTCAAAAAATTTTGGGCCGCGCCCACTGATTCTGCGCAAACTCACCACCTGATATGATGTGTACTCACTAACTATGCATAATTAGGTTGAACAAAACAAAATTTTGTAAAATAAAATAATATAAAATAAGATTTTCGAGGTGCCCCCATTACGCCGGTCTGTCACCCAACGCCACAAAACCGTGAAAACTCACCGTGTCGAAGTGACATGTAAGCACTAAAAATGTATTAATACGCCGAACGAAAGTAACTTTTTGGGGAATAGCGGGAGGCTACCCCGCTCTGAAAGGAATAGACAGATGCCTACCGATCGCTCTGACGATGGCTACTCGGAGCTGCCGGCGAGAATGGATTTCTTAGCGTATAATAATAAGTATACGACATCACTGCGCCAACTCTTCCTCGCTGACAATCCGTTTTAGCAGCCTTTTTAAATCTCCGTTGCACGCCGTCGCGATGCTCCACCAGCCAGCGCAAGCTAAGCAAGGAGAAGCGGAATAATCGCAGATCACGGCACCAATCTCCTCACCTGGTTATCTACTTTCGCTCCGTTAGCTCGAGACCACCGAATCCCTCTCCACTTGTGCGCGCTGTTCGCCTCTTGTCAGCCAATTAGATGAGAAAATCCCATCAAGGTAGGAAATGCTATTCCCTTTGAAAGCAAACAAAAGTGACTTCCTATAATGGCGGAGAGCGCATGATAGGGTTGTTAACGCTGCGGGTCACCGCCTGATGAGTGAGTCAGCGGTTACGTAAGGTTGGCGTCAGGAGATTGTAATAAAATCAGAATGGAATAGATTTACGTTACACGGCCCCTGTAAATTCCCTAGCAGCCTCCGCTCCCCACCCCCACAATAACGACTCAATTTTATCACGAACTCCTGCGATCATGCACAAACTCCCCCAGCTGTACGTGCAATACTACGACAACGACGACAACATTACCATCACGATGCCAACGGTGACGGCACGAATGTGACATGACTACGACACTGCACTAAATGACATCTTCACTGATTAAAATTGAAGACTTTCCGATACATGCAAGTGTTTGCGATATGCAAGAGGAGAATGAATGCTACTTACGACTCTAGCATCGCACACTAGCTAATCGGCTTCACTTGCCATTGAATTAGCCCATACTTAGCAGATAAGTATAACCATGCCTAAGCCCACCATGTCTAAATTTCAGGAATTTTACATTTACTTATTATGTCTCTATGCGGAATCTCATCTCAAAACCTCTCTTAACCTGCCCACCAGAACGATCTGAATTCTCCGCTGTTTTGCTACAGTCTGACGTTACACAGGCTGAAACTACGTTTCGTACCAAGAACCTTGCTGCTACGCGCAGCAATAAATAAATAAATAAATAAATAAATAAATAAATAAATGTTGAGGAGCAAGATATAAAAAAAACGAAAACTTCGAAAACAATGCCCCTATCATCTTTTTGCAAGATCGCGCCGCAGTCATCATTTGTTGAATTGCTATTTGCGCTGTGCCAACGATTCTGATGCAAGTTCTTTGAGAAGTCATGCGCTTTAAGAAGAACGCTATATCTGCTAATTACGGCGCGCTTGTGCTCTACCAGTTCTATGAGGAATTTCTTGACTGCGTCTTGGAATAGCCTGCTCCAATGTATAGTATAGCCTACCTTCCAGGTTGTCTAGAGCTATTTAACAACAAGCAAACGAAGCCTGGGTACTCCAGACGTGCCCCGCAAGTGGTATGAAGAAGATCGCATCAAGCACTTTAGCTCGTAGCGAGAGCCAAGCGCTGGCATAACTGCACCACGCTGACAGATAGATTTATCTCGGGGGATCAGATGGAGAAGTTAGAAGCATGTGCTTCCTGTTTCTCCATTTCATGCAGTACTAATATATCGGCTAAGGCGCTATGCGTGATGAAAAGTACTAAAAAATGCTAATGTACATAAAAATGAAAAAAAAATGGTGAAAGGCGTAATGTCACAGCTCAGACGTAATGTCACAGTTCTGCTTTTCTTTTTGAAAGTTACCTTCTTACCTGTCAGTACGGAAGAGGTAAGTACTTCAATATGAGAACGCCTATGCTTCAACTCTACAATGAAAACTGCAATATAAGCAATGACTGGAAAACTAGATGCCTCCCAAATGTTCTTTTTCTGAAAGTAACCTTCTTACCTGTCAGTATGGAGGAGGTAAGTACTTCAATATGAGAACGCCTACGCTTCAATTCTACAATGAAAGCTGGAATATAAGCAAAGACTGGAAAACTAGATGCCTCCCAAATGTTCTTTTTCTGAAAGTTACCTTCTTACCTGTCAGTAAGGAGGAGCTCAGTACTTCAATATGAGAACGCCTATGCTTAAACTCTAGAATCAAAACTGCAATATAAGCGAAGACTGGAAAGCTAGGTGCCTCCCAAATGTTTTTTTCTTCTGAAAGTTAGCTTCTTACCTGTCAGTATGGAGGAGGTGAGTACTTCAATATGAGAACGCCTACGCTTAAACTCTACAATGAAAACTGCCATATAAGCAAAGACTGGAAAACTAGGTACCTCCCAAAGGTATACTGTCTCACATGAGCACTCCATCACAGGCTGCTTATTTTCACTTCAGCCCAGAAGCAACGTTAGCATACGACACCTGAAGATAAAAGGTCATATCGTTGTATAAAATCCATAGAGACGAACGACTGATGTAGCTGAACATCGCAACTATTGCAGTATTGTGCGACAATAAGTGTCCATAAACGTATAGGTGAAAATCCCCAAAGGGCATGTGACGAAATTCTGACCTTCGCCCCCAACTTTATTTATATCTAGATCGTCTTAAAAGCAATAAGTGCTCTTATGCGATTAGCATCCTTATAGATACCCCAAATTGGTGTGCTGCTATCGAACCGCTATCACATGACAACTTGGGCACCTGGGTATGTGCCCATTCTTGGCCAATGGTCCAGAATTCGTATATGCCTTAACTGACAAGTAGAAAAGGAGCATTCCTCGGCATTGCGGATGTGCTACTGAATTCGTACCACAATAGACAACTTGGGTAACTGGGTATGTACCCATTCTTAGCCAGTGCTCCAGAATTGGTATGTGTACCCTATACGAGAAGCAGGACTAGAGAATTCCGTGGCATTGGGGATGTGCCACTGAATATGTACCCCAATAGGCAACTTGGGTCACTGGGTATGTGCAAATTGTTGTCCAATGGTCTAGAATTTCTATATACCATAACTGACAAGTAGGAACAGAGAATTCCGTGGCATTGGGAATGTGCCACTGAATATGTACCGCAATAGACAACTTCTGCCACTGAGTATGTGCCCATTCTTGGCCAATGCTCCAAAACTGGTATGTACCCTAGATGAAAAGCAGAACAGATTAATTCTGTGGCATTGGGAATGTGCCTAAATATGTGTCGCAATAGACAACTTTGGCCACTGGGTATGTGCCCATTCTTGGCCAATGCTCCAGAATTGGTACGCACCCTAAATGACAAGCAGGACTAGAGAATTCCGTGGCATTGGGAATGCACCACTGAATATGTGCC